>NC_064762.1:764742-777242 GCF_011397635.1 Epinephelus fuscoguttatus | reverse complement strand
ATTTTGTGTATTTCTTCTTAAACATTAACCAGTTAGCTGTTAGCGGACGTCAGGCTATCGAGAGCCAATCAACTGAAAGTTACATTCCTGACTGACTCAGTAAAGGTTATTGAAAAAACAAAACAAAAAGACTGAGCTCCTGTGGGAAGCACAGAGGAAGACCACAGGAAGCTGTGTGCTATAAACAGGAAATGCAGAGCCACATTTAACTGGAACAACTTCCTGCTACTACACAGGAAGAAGAGACGGCCTCTCTCAGTACAGAGCTCCACCAGAGTACTGCCAGAATACTGCCAGAATATGGCCAGAGTACTGCCAGAGTACAGCCAGAGTACGGCTAGAGTACAGCCAGAGTACAGCCAGAGTATGGCTAGAGTACAGCCAGAGTACAGCCAGAGTACTGCCAGAGTATGGCTAGAGTACAGCCAGAGTACAGCCAGAGTACTGCCAGAGTACAGCCAGAGTATGGCTAGAGTACAGCCAGGTGCAACTGAGTGCTGCCAGGTGTGGCTGAGTGCAGCCAGTGCGGCCAGAATGAAGACCCAGAGTATGGCTAGAGTACAGCCAGAGTACAGCCAGAGTACAGCCAGAGTACTGCCAGAGTACAGCCAGAGTATGGCTAGAGTACAGCCAGAGTACAGCCAGAGTACTGCCAGAGTATGGCTAGAGTACAGCCAGAGTACAGCCAGAGTACAGCCAGAGTATGGCTAGAGTACAGCCAGAGTACAGCCAGAGTACTGCCAGAGTATGGCTAGAGTACAGCCAGAGTACGGCCAGAGTACAGCCAGAGTACGGCCAGAGTACAGCCAGAGTACAGCCAGAGTACTGCCAGAGTACTGCCAGAGTACGGCCAGAGTACGGCCAGAATACTGCCAGAATACGGCCAGAGTACAGCCAGAGTACTGCCAGAGTACTGCCAGAGTACAGCCAGAGTACGGCTAGAGTACGGCCAGAGAATTTCCAGAGTACTGCCAGAGTACGGCCAGAGTACGGCCAGAGTACGGCCAGAGAATTTCCAGAGTACTGCCAGAGTACAGCCAGAGTACGGCCAGAGTACGGCCGGAGTACGGCCAGAGTAAGGCCAGAATATGGCCAGAGTACAGCCAGAGTACAGCCAGAGTACGGCCAGAGTACGGCCAGAGTACGGCCGGAGTACGGCCAGAGTAAGGCCAGAATATGGCCAGAGTACTGCCAGAGTACAGCCAGAGTACGGCCAGAGTACGGTCGGAGTACGGCCAGAGTAAGGCCAGAGTAAGGCCAGAATATGGCCAGAGTACAGCCAGAGTACGGCCAGAATATGGCCAGAGTACAGCCAGAGTACGGCTACAGTACCGGACGTTGACACCTGTGTCAATGTCAATAATGTTTGTTTTATAATAACAATAATGACATTGTTGAACATTTATTTGCTAATTTTGATTTTCATTAATTTAATAACTTATAATTTAAAATGTCACAAGTAGAAGGAGTAGGAGGAGCAGGAGGAGCAAAAGGAGGAGAAGGAGCAAAAGGAGGAGCAGGAGGAGGAGGAGGAGCAGGAGGATGAGGTGGTAAAGAAGACTTTCTGTGTGTTCTAGTGCCCACACCATACAGTACGCCAGGAAAAGATTTCCTGTGTCCCAACACAGAGTGTGTCAAAGTCAGTGTGCCATAAACACCAGGATGTTCTACGACATCAGGTCGTATTTTATATTTTACAGTCTGTAACTCAGCATGATTTCCTGTCTGTTCTGACCCACAATCCTCTGCACAGAGAACGATACATCACATCGACTGAGCTGCAAATAGATGACAGTTTGACATCTGTCTGGAGTCATAATGATGGACGACAGCACATTAAAGTAACCAACGACCAGTCGAACAGTAATAACAGGACTTTTAATTGTTTAGGTGAACAAAATAATCATAAAGATCACAAACAACAACATCAGGACAGAAGAGCTGCAGACGTGATCTCACTGTCACTGATATCATCTGTTTGAATCTATAACTATAAAGTTAAACTACACACATCACAGAATAACATGATCAGAGATCTGCAGGTCGACCTATGTCTGACGAAAGCA
Organism: Epinephelus fuscoguttatus; assembly: GCF_011397635.1. Lineage (NCBI taxonomy): Eukaryota > Metazoa > Chordata > Actinopteri > Perciformes > Serranidae > Epinephelus > Epinephelus fuscoguttatus. Next base: position 775,176 of record NC_064762.1, on the reverse strand, counting down.
GTAAATGGCGTTTGATTTATCTCCACGGTAACGGATATAGAAGCAGGAGGGTCAAAGTTCAAGGTGTGATGTTATGAGACAGTATCTGTCCTGATCACATGCAGACTGCAGGTAACAGTACATTTGTTTGAGGAGCAGCTGCAGGAAGCACTGACAGTAATAAGACACAGTGTGTGATTCAGAACACATTAGCCCCTCCCCTGGGTGATGGGCGGGGTCAGAGGTCAACAGGAAGTCTTACCTCTCCAAAAGCTCCTCGTCCAATCACCTTCAGCATCTCAAAGTCATCTCTGTGCAGCCGCATGTCCTTTATTGTGGTGGTGAACGGCTTCACTGTGGACACAGAGGACAGGAGGACACAGAGGACAGAAGGACACACTATTATCATTAAAATATAACAGAAGTATAATTCTCTTTCTTTGGAAGGAAACAAGGAGTATTGATGAAGCAGCAGACTGACCAACAGGATCAATAATTTTAAATATGATCAACAGTCTGATCAATAACTGATAATGATCACTGATCGTCCACCAGTTATTTGACCATGTGACTCCTTTCATCAAACTGTTCATGACCTCAGTGCTCTGATTATTTCATGTCTCCTGGTCGTCACTGTCAGTCAGAATATTCTGATGAATATTGATCGTGTCCGTCCGTCCCAGTCTGACCAGTTACAGGATCGTCCCAGTCTGACCAGTTACAGGATCAACCCAGTCTGACCAGTTACAGGATTGTCCCAGTCTGACCAGTTACAGGATCTAGACTTGAGTCTGGTTTGATGGTTTCAGATTGTTTATTTATAGCAAACTGCTTTCTGGGTAAATGTAGGTCAGCGAGAGACGGAGCTGAAACGTTCATCAGAAACCAGATTAATCAGACTCACTGCTTTCCCTTCATTCGTCTCTATCTGAGGACGAGACGTTTAAATATTTAAATCAAACAGAGACGTCTGTGGACTTCCTGTTGGACTCTGAGACACTGAGACAGACGTCTGTCACGTTCTATAAACGTTTGACGGATCAATAAACACAGACACAATCATTAGCTAAAGGTCAAAAACAAAAGTCACTAACTCAGTAAATTAACGGTGATCAATACAGCGATCGATCGATTGACTGCATCAGTCAGAGAAACAGGAACATCTACACAGCTCCTGAAACCAGGCCAGACCAAACCAGGCCAGACCAAACCAGGCCAGACCACATTTAACAGGGACAGACTGAACCAGGACACAGTGGACCGAAGTGGGACAACGTCCACTGAGCTCAGACTCACCACAGCCCCCCATCAACTCAGACAGCCCCACCCCCCCACACACACACACCATCCTGGAGCCCCTCTCATGTCTCAAGGACCCCTGAATCTTCTCCAGAACTCTTTCTGAAGGTGCCTGGAACTACTCAAGGACCCCTGGACACACCCACCCCCCTGAGTCCCCCACAGGACACATTAAACCCACTCAGTCTGGACTCTTTTCAAACATCAGCTCCAAACTCCTGAGGTGACACGACAGCTCCCTCGAGGACCCTGAAGTGTCACTGAAGACCCCTTTAGAACCCCTGGAGCCCCCCTGACCCTCCCTGGAGCCCCCCTGACCCTCCCTGGAGCCTACCTGACCCTCCCTGGAGCCCACCTGACCGTCCCACCTGACCGTCCCACCTGACCCTCCCTGGAGCCCCCCTGACCGTCCCACCTGACCCTCCCTGGAGCCCCCCTGACCATCCCTGGAGCCCCCCTGACCATCCCTGGAGCCCCCCTGACCATCCCTGGAGCCCCCCTGACCATCCCTGGAGCCCACCTGACCCTCCCTGGGGCCCACCTGACCGTCCCACCTGACCCTCCCTGGAGCCCCCCTGACCATCCCTGGAGCCCCCCTGACCATCCCTGGAGCCCACCTGACCCTCCCTGGAGCCCACCTGACCCTCCCTGGGGCCCACCTGACCCTCCCTGGGGCCCACCTGACCCTCCCTGGAGCCCCCCTGACCATCCCTGGGGCCCACCTGACCCTCCCTGGAGCCCCCCTGACCATCCCTGGAGCCCCCCTGACCATCCCTGGAGCCCACCTGACCCTCCCTGGAGCCCACCTGACCCTCCCACCTGACCCTCCCTGGGGCCCACCTGATGTCCTGGCCTCCAGGGAGCACCTGGCGCTGCCTCTGAAGGGCCCCTTCTTGAAGTTTATTTTTAAAAGCTTTCTAGAATAAAACATGGAGGACCGGGTCCGGGTCCGGGCCCAGGACCGGGACCAGGACCGGGTCTGGGCTCTTACCCCACTCCAGGAAGTCTGTGACGTGCTTCTCCCTCTTGAGCGGGGAGTGGGACACCTCCGTGTAGAAGCAGAGCAGCAGGTCGAGCAGCGCCTCCACACTCAGACATCCCGCCACCTTCCGCTCCAGCAGCAGCTCCTCCAGCCGCTTCAGACGCTCCTGAGCCGACATCCTGTCCCGGGACACCGACCCGCCGCTCCCGCCCTGTGCCCGTCACCAGCCCCGCCGCTCAGTCCGAGTGTTACCCGCCGCCCAGGCTCCGTTTCCTGCCGAGTCCTGCCGAGCTCAGCCTGCTAGCTGCAGCTAGCTCGTTAGCTCCGGGAAAACATTCCCGACATTTTGAGCCGTCTGCGTGTCGGTGTGTCGGTGTGTCTCCGCCGGTTACCGTCGCTCCGTCGTGTGGAGAACCGTTCAGCCTGCAGGCCCGCGTCTGTCCGTGCTGCACATCGGCTTTAATCCCGGTAAATCTGGACTTTCCTCTCAGAACTCGGGATGTCGGTCAGACCGTCGACTCTCTCAGGTTGGCCGCCGCTGCTCCATGTCCGCGGGTCGGTGTATCAGCTCGGTAACATGTCCGGGAGCTCCGGTACCGGCTCGGCTTTACCTACGGTCCCCGTTAGCACCGTGCGGGAGCGTGCGGGGGGATTACGGAGGGTTTTTCGGTAGTTTGGGTCAGGCTGCCGGTGTGGCTGGTCAGTGGGAATATGGCTGAACCCAGATCGGATCCTTCAACAAGCGCGAGACATTCACGCGCACTTCCTGTCTCCCGGAGTTTCACAATAAAATAGCACAGTGCAAAGGAGCAGTCTGACGTCATGATTTATTTATTGTTTAGGGACTGTTGTTTACTTATCAGAGTTGTTGATCCTTTTGGGACCTGAAAAAAAGATGTTTCATTATTGACAAAATTTTGGACAAAGTCAGAATCAGAAAACTTTTTCGGTCCCTGTGATTCGTTACAGTCGCTCTGAGGTAACGAATGAGAATAATATGAAATAGGAGTATGTAAATATAAAGCAATAGAATAAAACAGAAAGAAAAATGTGCACTATGCTAGCGTCTAACACTAGTGCTTAAGATATTACAAATAATATGCATCGTCACTGTGAGACGCGGAACAAAATGATCTTGATGAAATATCACTATTTTAAGTTCTGTTTTTGTTCTGACAGAACTCATGAAGAGTCCAGGAACCGCTGACAGTTTAAAACTCCAACTGTACTTTCTGTTTTTTCAGTTTGTGGCTGATAAACGGTGTTAATTTTAAGAAAACATGACATCCCTCTGACCTCTGACCCTCACGTGACATACATCGATTCAACAGAGAAATATATTCATATTTAGGATTAAGCTTCATATCATAAGATGCCTTTAAAATGAAAAAAAATCAATAAATAAAATAAAAACAGATCAAATCAAAGTGTCTCCAGAACTTTACTGAAAAAAGATTAATTATGAATTCTAAATAATTTGTCTTTATTTGAAATATATTTATAGGCTATATGTAGCCTATAATATTTGAATGTGTGAGTCATGACTGTTTAATAAAGTTGTGATGTGTTCAAATCCCGCATCACAACATTTAATCATGTTCATAGTTTAACTGATTGAAATAAAATCATGAACAACATTTTATATTCACCGTTCAAAACTCTCCGTGCTTTTACTTTGAAGGATGATGTCCCGATCCCGGAAGTGGGTACCTGCGGCTCTGTGCTGACCTGACTCACCTGTCTGTCTCTCCCTAAGGAACACGGTGGCCCCGCCTTCCTGCACCGGAAACGCTCTGGATACACGACGTCATGCCATGATTGACAGGAGCCGGGAGAGACTGGTACCCCCCCACCCCAAGAGTGGAACACCAGGGTGTGACATCATCTGTGTGACATCATCACAAGATATGTTTATTTTAAAGTTACGTATTTATTAAATCACTTGTTGTTTATTTACTCAGTCACTTGCTGCTGCTGCTGCTGCTGTTGTTGTTGTTGTTGTTGTTGTTTATGCTCCACAGTTCAAATGTTTACATGTTGCATATTTTACACTCAATGAATAAATGAATTAATACATTAAACATATTAGTGATTTATCTGGATAATTATTATTAATGATCAATAATGTGAAGCAGTGCTGTGATGTTCTGCCACACGGTGGCGCTCCAGTGTTCAGAACATGAACACGTTGTCCTTCAGGTCACTCCGAGTGTTTCTGTTCAAGTCAGCAGTTTTATTAACACGACATTTAACATGTTGCTGAAACACAATTAAAAGGCAGTGAATCAAATTTACAAACAAACAACAGAGAAAAAAGACAAGCGACCGAGCGTCAGAGGCGACCCTGTGTCCATACTGATGCCGCAGGTGATCAGAGTAACACCAGTGATGTCACAGCGTCACCACTGTCTCCAACTTGTTCCTGTTTTCAAGTCTCAGGTTTACAAACTGACAGACGGACGGACTCAATAAAAGCAGAACACAACATTTTCATCGTCCTGTCGACATCCAGACTCCTCAGCTTCCTGAAACAGCTCAGGTGTTGGTTTGTCCTTCAGATGTCATCAGACACAGCTGCCACGACTCTCTGCTGATCACACAGGAGCAGGACGGCAGGACCTCCTCTGAAACCAGTGAACATGTCACTGGTGTTGGACACATTAATGTGGAGGACAGACTGGTCACACTGGTTCACACGTTCATCCAGTCCTGGGCCGTGATCGTGTTCTGATCCGTGAAGGTGAACAGTAACAGAGTCATCACGTACCTGAGAACAGATCTACAGGTGTGATCACTGCCACATTCAACAGAACACGACCCTGAGGAGGTCCAGGAGAAGAGAAACAGGTCCTGGACAGAGTCTGGGTTCTTTGGATGAGATGGGTTTCATTAGTTTTATAAAGATTCTCTGAAGATCACTTTCTTCAAAAACAGGTTCTTCAGAGGTAAATAGTTCTGGGTAGAACCTCAGTCCTTCAGGAGGAACTCTTATTTTTAAGAGTGTGTGGAGTGACAGTTTGAACCTCTTCAGTCTGAGTTAACTCTGTGTCACTGTGGTTTAATAATGATGGCGCGTCCCTGAAGACACCCCGATGGACCCAGTGTTGTCCCCTGACAGGAGACACTGCGGGGACGTCCCTGAAGACACCCCGATGGACCCAGTGTTGTCCCCTGACAGGAGACACTGCGGGGACGTCCCTGAAGACACCCCGATGGACCCAGTGTTGTTCTCTGACAGGAGACACTGCGGGGACGTCCCCTCATCTCATTCTTCTTCTTCTTTACAGATGTCAACAGTCCGTCTGCTGTCTGAATCTGACCTCTGTAAAATCATCAGATGAACCGTGACGGCGTGACGCTGCGGTGGACATCCGTCCTGCTGATGGTCCAGCTGGAGAATGGGGGGTGGAGGGGGGGGGTGGAGGTGGAGAGTATTACGAGGCTGATTAGCTGTAAGGAGATTAGCGGCGCAGGCTAACAGGAGCCTGAAAACTCTTTTTCTCAGCAGCAATATTTCCTCAGTGCGGTGAAACTGTGTAGAGGTCGGCTGCAGAGGATGATGGGAGGTCAGGGGGACGACAGGCGGCGGCTGGATGTCTCACAGCTCTCTGTCCACAGCAGGTAAACTTGTGTTTTTTATCTTCCTGTCAGCTGATTGGCTGAGTGGACCTGAGACGGCAGCAAACTCGCTCGTTCCATCTCATTGATGAGTTAAAGTTTTGTGAGTGAATTAATGAGCTGTTATTGACGAACTCATGTTTCCTGATCTGAACTCTGTAACTGCAGTTTAACATGTTTAACATGTTTATTATGAGTCACAGTTTGATCTGTATCAATCTGTATCGATCTGACCTCACTGATCAGTTTGTGTATCTGCATTTAAGTGTTTAACATCAGCTGATCAATGTAAATCTATCAATATATCTGATTTCACTGAATGAAGCTGCTCCTGTATGAACAGTGTCAGAGGACTCTTGGAGGGTGGTCGGTCTTCTGAGCATGCTCATTGTGTTCAGATTCTGATCAACAGGTGGAACATGTGACTCTGATGGAGGTGTTTACATGATTGTTATTGATTATCTGATCGATAAAATGCTCCATCGATCAGCTTCAGTCTATCAGCAGCAGTTTTGTTAAACTCTGACCTTCTTCCTGCAGCAATCACATCCTGGTCCTGGAGTCATGGACTGCAGTCAAGAGAACCTAAAATACCTCGCTAAGCTCCTTATGACGCTCCAAGAGCAGCTCTCTCCTCCAGCTCTGCTCTGAAGAGAGGCCTGGCCTGACCCTGAACCCCAAACCCTGAACCATGTAACCTGAAGCCTGAACCCTAAAAACCTGAACCCAGAACCTTGAACTGTGACCTCTAAACTTTGAACCTAGCACCTTGAGTTGTGACCTTTTAATTCAAAACCTGAACTCTAAATTGTGATGTCTAAACCCAGAACCCTGAACTTTGATTTCTAAACCCAGAGCCAGGAACTCAAAACTCTGAAATGTAACCTCTTCACCCAGAGCCCTGAACCTGGACCTGTGACCTTTAAACCCAGAGCCCTGAACTGTGACTTCTAAACCCTGAACTCTGACCCCAGAACCCTGACCTGTGAGCTCTGAACCCTCAACCCTGATCCCGAGCCTCCCAGACCCCGATGGACTGGATGTGAGGGCTATGATTTGAGAACCTGCTGGTTTATGTGATCTGACCTGGATTTCAAGTTGAGTTTATGCCCAGCACCATATTGTGAGCCTGAACTTCTGAACATGGGCAGCAGAACAGCAGAGAAGAGAGGCAAGTGAAACCAGGCCGGACTAAACCACCTGTGGAGGACCGACACACTGCCAAACCATCCATCCGTTGACTGTGGAACTTTTTACTGACGTTTAACTTCAGAAGCAAATATGTCAAACAGAGTTTTGGGGAAAAGTGTCTAAAATGACCCACAAGACATTGAGGATGTAAAAAGCATGGAGTGCTGGATTTCAACATGTCACTCAGTGTAAATATTATACTTTCAGTTAGGGGTAAGTTTAAGGGGGAAGTTAAGGTGGTTGATACCTAATTATTGGACCACTATTTTTAGTATAATCACAAACAGGAAGAACGGAAAGGAAATTAGTCACTACGATGACGTCATTTAGAAAATAAGACTTTTTCTTTCCAGAGAAACGTTGATGTGTTTTGAATGCAGGACCTAGTGGTTGTAAGTGGCACTGCACCTTAATGCACTCCAGTTTTCAGCCATGTTTCCGGCTGCTTGGACGTGACAAATAAAAACAGGAACTGACATGGCGGTCGGTAAGGTGACCTTCACAAAGGTGGAGAGAGAGAAGCTAGCTGAGGTCCTCTGGCTTCTCAACTGGATCTCTGTGCTGACGGGAGCGATCCTCTTCGGCCTGGGCTTATTCCTCAAAGTAGAGATTCAGAAATGGCAGGAAGTAATGTCAGACCAGGGGATCCTCTACGTGCCACATATGCTGATCGCCACGGGTCTGGCGGCCTGCTGCATCAACTTCCTGGGTGGGAAGATCTGCCTGGACTGTGCTGACACCAACAAGTTCCTGCGCTGGAAGCTGGTGATGATGCCATATGTCATCTGCACTTTCTTCTTCACCTCCTGCGTCCTGGCAGGGGCGCTCATGTGCTACAGCATCCGCGGCCAGCTGGAGGAGTCACTGTTCCTGGGCCTGAGGAATGCCATGCGGTATTACAAGGACACAGATACGCCGGGCCGCTGTTACCTGAAGAAGACTCTGGACTTACTGCAGATCCAGTTCCAGTGCTGTGGAAACACTGGGTACCGGGACTGGTTCCACGTCCAGTGGATCAGCAACCGCTACCTGGACATGACCAGCAGCAGCGTGGTGGAGTAAGTGGAACCAGACCTGCTGGGACTCACTGGAGTGTTTAGAGATCCCAGTTGGATTTGAGGGGATCTTTGATGATCCCAGTAAATCCTGCTGGATTCTGTCAGATTCTCTCGGTGTTTAGACCAGCTGTTCTCACGCACTGTTTGTACATTTTCCTACAAAAAGTAATGCACCAAAATTTGTACATATCCCACATAATTATTAGCCGGTAATTCACGCATAACTCATGTATTTTGGGAGGCTGCGATCATGTGACCGATGCGCTGATGGGAGTAAGGAAGGAAGCGGTCCTGAATGGTCCAGTTAGAGGGCAGGCTGGGGCAGTGGATGGGTCACAACATGAAATGTGAACTTTGAGTCATTTTAAAGTACGTTCCCACCATGTTGCTCTCCTAAACCCAAACATAGTAACTTTACCTGCCCAGAGCTAACCTCGTAATATCAATCATGGGACGCTAATTTGTAGGATATCACTGTTGTGATAATTCGTTTGTGAGGTGGATTCCAACAGTTTCTAGTTGATCCTGGTGAAAACTGGAGGATTGACACTGAACACTTAACTCCAGCAGAACCCAGCTGTTCTTTTGGGTTTTAATAGTTCCCCTTCAAGTACTTTGATTGAAGATAGATTCTGATGGATCTTCAGGACTCTAGATAATAGATCCTGCTGAGTCAAGTTAGATTCTGTGGTGTTACAGTGGTTTCTATCAGAATCTAGTGGATCCGGCTGGACTCCACTTCACTGATGGAGATGTGAGGACATAAGAAATGTTTGTGCCAACCTGTCAGTGGACAGTAAACAGAGTATTTTCAGATTGAGGCCACCGGTCTGCTGCAGATTAAAGCTCGAAGCTACTCATGTCAAATGTCCTTGGATTAATTAGGTTTAACTGACAGGGTTCAACTCAGGTTCAAGGGACTCCGAATGACCCGAGTCTCAACAACTGAGTCTTAAAACACACGGTAGAAGGTTTACAGCACCGTCAACCCCATCCTTTATTTTTATATCAGCATTTTTTATCTGAGAACCAACAAGCAAATCAAAGTCACTGACAGTTCAACACTGACTCAGGATCTACAGCTGCCTAAGGACTAGTAGCAGTACTTGTTGTGTCGCAGCAGTATTAGAACAGCAGGAGTAGCTGTTGTAGTAGTTGTTGTTGTAGTAGTTCCTAACTGCCTGCTCCTCCTTGCAGCCGCCTGAGGAGTAATGTGGAGGGGAAGTACCTGATGGACAGCGTTCCCTTCAGCTGCTGCAGCACCTCATCCCCTCGGCCCTGCATCCAGCAGCAGATCAGCAACAGATCGGCACATTTTAACTTTGACCAGCTGAGCCAGCAGCTGAACCTGTGGAGGAGAGGCTGCCGTCAGGCTCTGATGGAGCACTACACCGGCATCATGCAGTCTATCGGTCTCACCGTGCTCCTCATCTGGCTCTTTGAGGTGCGCCCAGTACAGATACATCACTCTCATTCTGGGTCCAGTTTACTGTGGTATTTGGTACTATCATGTTTTTCTTCTCCCACCAGCTGCTGGTTCTGACAGGGGTCCGTTACCTACAGACGGCCATGGAGAACGTTCTCCGGCTGGGTGATCCTGACTTAGAGTCTGATGGTTGGATTCTGGAGAACAGCCTGGCAGAAACAGCCCGGTCCAACTTTAACATCATCAAGAACCTGGGGAAGTGCTACCAGGTCGATGACGACCCCAATATCAACATCCCTTCCACCGCCGCCGAGCAGGAGGTGCCTTCCCGGCAGGTCCAGACCCCTGTGAGCAGCTAGCATCCAGCCTGAGGATCGACGGACGAGCTCCAGTGACGCTCTGTTGATCCTGAATTCAGACTCACTTCCAGCTCCAGGAGGTTCTGAGGACATGGTTCCAGTTATGAAGTATGGAAAAAAGTACAGCTATTGAAGGTCTGGTGCAGTATTACTACTGCTAGTACTACTACTAACCCAGAACTCCTACTGCTACTACCCACTGAGCAAAGACATTCAAAAGACGTACACTGAGGAGCTGAATGAAAGTTTTTGTGACGTCTTTTAGGCGTCTTCTGAACTTGTCTCAGTGACATCTCACAGGGTACTGCCACCTGTTCTATTACTGCTACTACGTTCAGCATGTTTCCATCCTGAGGAGCTGAAGAAAAGTTTCATCGATGCCTTCCACATATGAAGTTTGGAAAGAAGTCCAGCTGCTGCAGAGCTCTGCAGGTCTGACGCAACGTCTCTGCCTTCACATGGAAGTAAGAAGAACTGTTTGTGAGTGTGACCAGGTTCCACAAGGGTGTTAGGACAAGCTGT
>NC_064762.1:674742-759742 GCF_011397635.1 Epinephelus fuscoguttatus | reverse complement strand
ATTTACTCTAATATCATTGTTCTGAAATATAATTATTCTCATACTAATCAATAAGTATTTCAATATTACGTTATTAAATTATGATTGGTTTGATAATGATCAATGTTTACTACAATATAAGATCCAATTAAAGTGAAGCTCCGCCCACCACCAAGCCTAAAGCCACAGGATTGGACACAGCTGCTGTCACTCTCAGGATGACTGACAGGTGACCCTTATAATCAAGTATTACTTATTGAGAAGTAATCACATTACAACAATCACATTACTGTAAATATTGTTCCTACTGATCCAGGCTGATGTTTTGATGACGTGACGGACTGGCCCTTTAAATCCCTCGTGCTGTGTTCAGGTTCTGTTCATGAGGCGTTCGCTGACCTGCTGCTGCTGCACGTGAAACACACCGCTCTGTTGACATTCCCGGCCAATAGCAGGAAGAGGAGGTTGAGAAGCGCTGTGATTGGCTGCAGGCAGGAGTAGGGTGAGCTCACGTCACTGCTGCTGTCAGCTGAAAACCCCGTAAGTGTGGAGATGTTGGATTTTCCTGCAGTCAGTGAAGGAGATGGGAGATACAAGGTTTTTACACTGGGACATACTGGGTTTTTATATTGGGACATACTGGGTTTTTACACTGGGACATACTGGGTTTTTACACTGGGACATACTGGGTTCACATACTGAGAGTTGGCCGATATCAGGAGATACCAGTTTTTCTGAGCAGCAGAGACAGAATTCCTCGTCCTTGTCGTCTCTCTGTGTTCAGTCATGAATAAATGACAGCGAGGAGGAGGAGGAGGAGGAGGAGGAGGAGGAAGAGGAGGAGGGGAGTGCTGAGTCGGGCTGCAGCCTCTCTACATGCTGATGGAGGATGGGGGAGGGGAGCGAGGGCGGAGGGTCTGGTGGGGCAGGTGGGGGAGGGGTGGTGGATCTGGTTTGTATTCAGCTCTCATCACCTGACCGTCTCCATCTGCATCACCTCCTCCTGCTGCTGTTCACTCACCAACACATTACAGCACATCACACACACACACACACACACACACACACACACACACACACACACACACACGGATAAATGTGGCGGGGCGTCACTTGATCAACCAGAGAAGAAGAAACACCTTGTTTTTATCTCCTCAGAGAATATTGACCTGAAATGAAATCATGTGATCAGCTGATGGGTACAGCAGGCGGCCGTCACCATGGAGACAGGTGTCATGGCGGTGTCATGTCCCTGAGCCTGCAGCATCACATGACGACACTCTGGGGGATAAACAACTAAAGACATTAGAAGTAAACTAGCGCGTGACGGACAGATGGACGTTCAGCTCAGACGGACAGAGAGACACGCTTTAACCAGCAGGTGGAGGTGTGTCAGGAGGGGGGTGGGGGGGCGGGGCCTGTGCTGATCTGTGTGACCTGAGAGCTTTAATCCAGCAAGAGGCAGATAATGTAATCTGCAGCTTTAAGGAGGAATCACGAAGAGTCGCCTCACTGAGGCATGGCAGCTCAGGAGGGACAATACACCTCACAAGCACCATGTGACCTTCACTGAGGATCACCTTCAACAGCAGCGCGCCTGCTCTGTGGCACTGTAACGTGTTCATGATGCTTCATGATGCTTCACGATGCTTCATGATGCTTCAAGATGCTTCATGATGGTTCACAATGCCTCATGATGCTTCACGATGCTTCATGATGCTTCATGATGCTTCACGATGCTTAACGATGCTTCATGATAAACACACATGATCACCAGCAGGAAACATCACATCATGTGTTGATCATCAGCAGCTTCACCATAATGTTTCACTGTTGCTGGTCAGTAAAGCGTGAAAGACACTTGTGTGAAAGAAAATACTTAAGTATTCTTACTTTTTAAGTCTGACATCGTCTGACATCATCAGGCATCTCACAACAATGTTCTCTGACATGTGTCTTATATTTTCCCTTAATTTTCTTTTAAGATAAAAAGTAAGATAAGTAAACATCAGATGCACCAACATTCTCAACCATCCAGATCTGCTTTGACCCAGCTGTGCTGAATGATCAGCAGTCACCTGTTGCACAGGTAACAACGCCTGAACACCATATAAGGACAGGTGTGGTGCCGACTGACACATGAACCAGAGAGCTGGCTGTAAAGGTCCAGACACAACGAACCAACTTCAGAGAACTCACAACCAAGAAGTCCAACTGTTGTATTGCCTCAACGTGTCTCGGCCAAAAATTTGCACCTGAACACACCACAGAGATTCCAGCTGCTGGCCAATCAGCAAGTCCGTTCTGCTCCTGCTGACAGGTAATAACTCACCATAGCAGCAGACGGCGGTCGTCTGTATTCATCAACAGAAAGAGCGTCTTGATGCTAGTTAGCCAGTTAGCACATGAACAACACAGTCAGAGCATATTTACCGTGCGCCAGTGAACAATAACACAAACCATGAGGAAACGTTTCTGCTGAAGAGAAAAATAATCTGACCTGATGGAACAAGTTGGTTTGGTCTCACTCCCTCTGGACTTTAGCTCCTCCTTCACTCAACTCACTTCCTGTTTGTCCTCTCCTCACCTGAGCTCAGCTGACAGTCAGAGGGAGGTCACTCACCGACAATGGGCTCTAAAAAAAAAAGTCAATGAGTGCCAACAAATCCCCCGTGAGTCTGCGCTATAGCTAGCTAACCACTGTCCCCGTCAGAAAAAGGGCTACTTGCAGGCTAATGTTAGCTACTGGATTGTTAGCTATTAGCTCAGAGCTAACCATTCATTTCATATGAAGACTGTTAGCTTCAACTATGATATCTTATATAATTACATACAGTACATGTGAGTGAAACCCAACGAGTTCCGGCTCAGCTCATAGACTTTATGTTGTGATGACATCATGGATTGTTAAATAACTTTTCTCAGCTCTATCTACAAATATAAAACCGTCATGAATCAAGAAATCACAATACAAAGAGTCATAACTGACCTTTACAGTTGGAGGTGTCACAGTCTGACAAACGTCTCATTATAATGGAGGTCTACGGGGAAAATTATTTTTCACTGAGTGGCCACTGGGATAAACTGGCTGCAAGACTGAGCAGTGTTTGTGGGGTCAAACTTACGTTTCCTAATACAGCAAAAGAATGACACACCCTACTCTCCTCTGATTGGGTGGTACTTGTTGTCTTCCTTGGATGGGTTGGTTAGGTGTAGGCAAGAGGGTGGGGTTTGCTTAAGTGAGGGTGAGACTGTCAGGGTGAGCCAATCAGAGGACAGAGTGAGGCAGAGTAGGGTGGGTCATACCTTCATCATCCTAGGATCTGCAGATTCCTGATGGGGACAGTGGTTAGCTAGCTAGCTGCAGCATGTAGCATTGTCACTGGAGATTTGTAGAGCTGCAACAGTTTCTGACCTCTGTTTTCATTTTTACAGTGATCCTGAGACGTGCTGCACTTCACTGAACACACACTGATAACTGATGACACTGCATGAACTGTTAGAACAGGCTGAGTCTTTACTACAGCTGACTGTTGAGCTGAGTTCAGGTAGCCTATTTATAATGCATCATAAGCTCCATCAGTCAGCCTCAAGTTTATAACTGCTCAATAAGACACTTATAATTCATGATAGGTCACATCTATGATGTTTAACGACTGTTGATAAAGTGCATCAGGAAGCATTATGTGTGTTTATGAGTGCAGTCACAGAGCATTATGAACACATTAGAACTCACCATGACACTATGAAGAGCTTCATGATGCATTATAGATGTGGTCTTCAAGTTAAATGATCTGAAGATGTAAAACAGTTTTATGAATCATATTTATAGCTTTGAATTTGTCCTGTCGAACAGAAATAAGAGACACTGCCCAACCACACACACACACACACACACACACACACACACACACACACACACACACACACACACACACAAAGCCTCCTGTAAGTGATGAATAATTTAAGGTGCAGGAGAAAGTGCTTTGTCACCACAGAAACCCCTCCCCCCTGCTGATATGAGAACTGATGTGAGGACTGATTGTTGGACAGAGAACTGATGTGAGGACAGATTGTTGGACAGAGAACTGATGTGAGGACAGATTGTTGGACAGAGAACTGATGTGAGGACAGATTGTTGGACAGAGAACTGATGTGAGGACAGATTGTTGGACAGAGAACTGATGTGAGGACAGATTGTTGGACAGAGAACTGATGTGAGGAAGTTTTTGATATGATGTATAAAGATTATGGGATGTATGATGTATGAAGATTATGGGATGTATGATATATGAAGATTATGGGATGTATGATGTATAAAGATTATGGGATGTATGATGTATAAAGATTATGGGATGTATGATGTATGAAGATTATGGGATGTATGATGTATAAAGATTATGGGATGTATGATGTATGAAGATTATGGGATGTATGATGTATAAAGATTATGGGATGTATGATGTATGAAGATTATGGGATGTATGATGTATGAAGATTATGGGATGTATGATGTATGAAGATTATGGGATGTATGATGTATAAAGATTATGGGATGTATGATATATGAAGATTATGGGATGTATGATGTATAAAGATTATGGGATGTATGATATATGAAGATTATGGGATGTATGATGTATAAAGATTATGGGATGTATGATGTATGAAGATTATGGGATGTATGATGTATGAAGATTATGGGATGTATGATATATGAAGATTATGGGATGTATGATGTATAAAGATTATGGGATGTATGATGTATAAAGATTATGGGATGTATGATGTATAAAGATTATGGGATGTATGATGTATGAAGATTATGGGATGTATGATGTATGAAGATTATGGGATGTATGATGTATAAAGATTATGGGATGTATGATATATGAAGATTATGGGATGTATGATGTATGAAGATTATGGGATGTATGATGTATGAAGATTATGGGATGTATGATGTATGAAGATTATGGGATGTATGATGTATAAAGATTATGGGATGTATGATGTATAAAGATTATGGGATGTATGATGTATGAAGATTATGGGATGTATGATGTATAAAGATTATGGGATGTATGATATATGAAGATTATGGGATGTATGATGTATAAAGATTATGGGATGTATGATATATGAAGATTATGGGATGTATGATGTATGAAGATTATGGGATGTATGATGTATGAAGATTATGGGATGTATGATGTATGAAGATTATGGTATGTATGATATATGAAGATAAGGGGATGTATGATGTATATAGATTATGGTATGTATGATATATGAAGATTATGGGATGTATGATGTATGAAGATTATGGGATGTATGATATATGAAGATTATGGGATGTATGATATATGAAGATTATGGGATGTATGATGTATGAAGATTATGGGATGTATGATGTATGAAGATTATGAGATGTATGATATATGAAGATTATGGGATGTATGATGTATAAAGATTATGGGATGTATGATATATGAAGATTATGGGATGTATGATGTATGAAGATTATGGGATGTATGATATATGAAGATTATGGGATGTATGATGTATGAAGATTATGGGATGTATGATGTATAAAGATTATGGGATGTATGATATATGAAGATTATGGGATGTATGATGTATAAAGATTATGGGATGTATGATATATGAAGATTATGGGATGTATGATGTATGAAGATTATGAGATGTATGATGTATAAAGATTATGGGATGTATGATATATGAAGATTATGGGATGTATGATATATGAAGATTATGGGATGTATGATGTATGAAGATTATGGGATGTATGATGTATAAAGATTATGGGATGTATGATATATGAAGATTATGGGATGTATGATGTATGAAGATTATGGGATGTATGATGTATAAAGATTATGGGATGTATGATATATGAAGATTATGGGATGTATGATGTATGAAGATTATGAGATGTATGATATATGAAGATTATGGGATGTATGATGTATAAAGATTATGGGATGTATGATATATGAAGATTATGGGATGTATGATGTATGAAGATTATGGGATGTATGATGTATGAAGATTATGGGATGTATGATATATGAAGATTATGGGATGTATGATGTATGAAGATTATGGGATGTATGATATATGAAGATTATGGGATGTATGATGTATGAAGATTATGAGATGTATGATGTATAAAGATTATGGGATGTATGATGTATGAAGATTATGGGATGTATGATGTATGAAGATTATGGGATGTATGATGTATGAAGATTATGGGATGTATGATGTATGAAGATTATGAGATGTATGATATATGAAGATTATGGGATGTATGATATATGAAGATTATGGGATGTATGATGTATGAAGATTATGGGATGTATGATGTATGAAGATTATGAGATGTATGATGTATAAAGATTATGGGATGTATGATATATGAAGATTATGGGATGTATGATGTATGAAGATTATGAGATGTATGATGTATAAAGATTATGGGATGTATGATATATGAAGATTATGGGATGTATGATGTATGAAGATTATGAGATGTATGATGTATAAAGATTATGGGATGTATGATATATGAAGATTATGGGATGTATGATGTATGAAGATTATGGGATGTATGATATATGAAGATTATGGGATGTATGATATATGAAGATTATGAGATGTATGATGTATAAAGATTATGGGATGTATGATGTATGAAGATTATGGGATGTATGATGTATGAAGATTATGGGATGTATGATGTATGAAGATTATGAGATGTATGATATATGAAAATTATGGGATGTATGATGTATGAAGATTATGAGATGTATGATATATGAAGATTATGGGATGTATGAAGATTATGGGATGTATGATGTATAAAGATTATGGGATGTATGATATATGAAGATTATGGGATGTATGATATATGAAGATTATGGGATGTATGATGTATAAAGATTATGGGATGTATGATGTATGAAGATTATGGGATGTATGATGTATGAAGATTATGGGATGTATGATGTATGAAGATTATGGGATGTATGATGTATGAAGATTATGGGATGTATGATGTATGAAGATTATGAGATGTATGATATATGAAGATTATGGGATGTATGATGTATGAAGATTATGGGATGTATGATATATGAAGATTATGGGATGTATGATGTATGAAGATTATGAGATGTATGATATATGAAGATTATGGGATGTATGATGTATAAAGATTATGAGATGTATGATATATGAAGATTATGGGATGTATGATATATGAAGATTATGGGATGTATGATGTATAAAGATTATGGGATGTATGATGTATGAAGATTATGAGATGTATGATATATGAAGATTATGGGATGTATGATGTATGAAGATTATGGGATGTATGATGTATAAAGATTATGGGATGTATGATATATGAAGATTATGGGATGTATGATGTATGAAGATTATGGGATGTATGATGTATGAAGATTATGGGATGTATGATGTATGAAGATTATGGGATGTATGATGTATGAAGATTATGAGATGTATGATATATGAAAATTATGGGATGTATGATGTATGAAGATTATGAGATGTATGATATATGAAGATTATGGGATGTATGATGTATGAAGATTATGGGATGTATGATGTATAAAGATTATGGGATGTATGATATATGAAGATTATGGGATGTATGATGTATGAAGATTATGAGATGTATGATATATGAAGATTATGGGATGTATGATGTATGAAGATTATGGGATGTATGATGTATGAAGATTATGGGATGTATGATGTATAAAGATTATGGGATGTATGATATATGAAGATTATGGGATGTATGATGTATGAAGATTATGAGATGTATGATATATGAAAATTATGGGATGTATGATGTATGAAGATTATGAGATGTATGATATATGAAGATTATGGGATGTATGATGTATGAAGATTATGGGATGTATGATATATGAAGATTATGGGATGTATGATGTATGAAGATTATGAGATGTATGATATATGAAGATTATGGGATGTATGATGTATAAAGATTATGAGATGTATGATATATGAAGATTATGGGATGTATGATATATGAAGATTATGGGATGTATGATGTATAAAGATTATGAGATGTATGATGTATAAAGATTATGAGATGTATGATATATGAAGATTATGGGATGTATGATATATGAAGATTATGGGATGTATGATGTATGAAGATTATGGGATGTATGATATATGAAGATTATGGGATGTATGATATATGAAGATTATGGGATGTATGATGTATAAAGATTATGAGATGTATGATGTATAAAGATTATGAGATGTATGATATATGAAGATTATGAGATGTATGATATATGAAGATTATGAGATGTATGATATATGAAGATTATGGTATGTATGATATATGAAGATTATGGTATGTATGATATATGAAGATTATGGGATGTATGATGTATAAAGATTATGGGATGTATGATGTATGAAGATTATGAGATGTATGATATATGAAGATTATGGGATGTATGATATATGAAGATTATGGGATGTATGATATATGAAGATTATGGGATGTATGATGTATAAAGATTATGGGATGTATGATGTATGAAGATTATGGGATGTATGATGTATGAAGATTATGGGATGTATGATATATGAAGATTATGGTATGTATGATATATGAAGATTATGGGATGTATGATATATGAAGATTATGGGATGTATGATGTATAAAGATTATGGGATGTATGATATATGAAGATTATGGGATGTATGATGTATGAAGATTATGGGATGTATGATATATGAAGATTATGGGATGTATGATGTATGAAGATTATGGGATGTATGATGTATGAAGATTATGAGATGTATGATGTATAAAGATTATGGGATGTATGATGTATGAAGATTATGGGATGTATGATATATGAAGATTATGGGATGTATGATGTATGAAGATTATGGGATGTATGATGTATCAAGATTATGGGCTGTATGATATATGAAGATTATTGTATGTATGATATATGAGGATTATGGGATGTATGATGTATAAAGATTATGGGATGTATGATATATGAAGATTATGGGATGTATGATGTATGAAGATTATGGGATGTATGATGTATAAAGATTATGGGATGTATGATGTATGATATATGAAGATTATGGTATGTATGATATATGAAGATTATGGGATGTATGATATATGAAGATTATGGTATGTATGATATATGAAGATTATGGGATGTATGATGTATAAAGATTATGGGATGTATGATGTATAAAGATTATGAGATGTATGATGTATAAAGATTATGGGATGTATGATATATGAAGATTATGGGATGTATGATGTATGAAGATTATGGGATGTATGATGTATAAAGATTATGGGATGTATGATGTATGATATATGAAGATTATGGTATGTATGATATATGAAGATTATGGGATGTATGATATATGAAGATTATGGGATGTATGATGTATAAAGATTATGGGATGTATGATGTATAAAGATTATGAGATGTATGATGTATAAAGATTATGGGATGTATGATGTATGAAGATTATGGGATGTATGATATATGAGGATTATGGGATGTATGATATATGAAGATTATGGGATGTATGATGTATAAAGATTATGGGATGTATGATGTATGAAGATTATGGGATGTATGATATATGAGGATTATGGGATGTATGATGTATAAAGATTATGGGATGTATGATATATGAAGATTATGGGATGTATGATGTATGAAGATTATGGGATGTATGATGTATAAAGATTATGGGATGTATGATGTATAAAGATTATGGGATGTATGATGTATGAAGATTATGGGATGTATGATGTATGATGTATGAAGATTATGGGATGTATGATATATGAAGATTATGGGATGTATGATATATGAAGATTATGGGATGTATGATGTATAAAGATTATGGGATGTATGATGTATGATGTATGAAGATTATGGGATGTATGATGTATAAAGATTATGGGATGTATGATGTATGAAGATTATGGGATGTATGATGTATGAAGATTATGGGATGTATGATGTATAAAGATTATGGGATGTATGATGTATGAAGATTATGGGATGTATGATGTATGATGTATGAAGATTATGGGATGTATGATATATGAAGATTATGGGATGTATGATGTATTAAGATTATGGGATGTATGATGTATGAAGATTATGGGATGTATGATGTATGATGTATGAAGATTATGGGATGTATGATATATGAAGATTATGGGATGTATGATATATGAAGATTATGGGATGTATGATGTATAAAGATTATGGGATGTATGATGTATGATGTATGAAGATTATGGGATGTATGATATATGAAGATTATGGGATGTATGATGTATAAAGATTATGGGATGTATGATGTATAAAGATTATGGGATGTATGATGTATGATGTATGAAGATTATGGGATGTATGATGTATGAAGATTATGGGATGTATGATGTATAAAGATTATGGGATGTATGATGTATGAAGATTATGGGATGTATGATGTATGAAGATTATGGGATGTATGATGTATGAAGATTATGGGATGTATGATGTATAAAGATTATGGGATGTATGATGTATGAAGATTATGGGATGTATGATGTATGAAGATTATGGGATGTATGATGTATAAAGATTATGGGATGTATGATGTATGAAGATTATGGTATGTATGATGTATGAAGATTATGGGATGTATGATGTATAAAGATTATGGGATGTATGATGTATGAAGATTATGGGATGTATGATGTATGATGTATGAAGATTATGGGATGTATGATATATGAAGATTATGGGATGTATGATGTATGAAGATTATGGGATGTATGATGTATGAAGATTATGGGATGTATGATGTATGATGTATGAAGATTATGGGATGTATGATATATGAAGATTATGGGATGTATGATGTATAAAGATTATGGGATGTATGATGTATGATGTATGAAAATTATGGGATGTATGATATATGAAGATTATGGGATGTATGATGTATAAAGATTATGGGATGTATGATGTATAAAGATTATGGGATGTATGATGTATGATGTATGAAGATTATGGGATGTATGATGTATGAAGATTATGGGATGTATGATGTATAAAGATTATGGGATGTATGATGTATGAAGATTATGGGATGTATGATGTATGAAGATTATGGGATGTATGATGTATGAAGATTATGGGATGTATGATGTATGAAGATTATGGGATGTATGATATATGAAGATTATGGGATGTATGATGTATGAAGATTATGGGATGTATGATGTATAAAGATTATGGGATGTATGATGTATGAAGATTATGGGATGTATGATATATGAAGATTATGGGATGTATGATGTATGAAGATTATGGGATGTATGATATATGAAGATTATGGGATGTATGATGTATGAAGATTATGGGATGTATGATGTATGAAGATTATGGGATGTATGATGTATAAAGATTATGGGATGTATGATGTATGAAGATTATGGGATGTATGATGTATAAAGATTATGGGATGTATGATATATGAGGATTATGGGATGTATGATATATGAAGATTATGGGATGTATGATGTATAAAGATTATGGGATGTATGATGTATGAAGATTATGGGATGTATGATGTATAAAGATTATGGGATGTATGATATATGAAGATTATGGGATGTATGATGTATAAAGATTATGGGATGTATGATGTATAAAGATTATGGGATGTATGATGTATGAAGATTATGGGATGTATGATGTATGAAGATTATGGGATGTATGATGTATAAAGATTATGGGATGTATGATGTATAAAGATTATGGGATGTATGATGTATAAAGATTATGGGATGTATGATGTATGATGTATGAAGATTATGGGATGTATGATGTATAAAGATTATGGGATGTATGATATATGAAGATTATGGGATGTATGATGTATAAAGATTATGGGATGTATGATGTATGAAGATTATGGGATGTATGATGTATGAAGATTATGGGATGTATGATGTATAAAGATTATGGGATGTATGATGTATGAAGATTATGGGATGTATGATGTATGAAGATTATGGGATGTATGATGTATGAAGATTATGGGATGTATGATGTATGAAGATTATGGGATGTATGATGTATGAAGATTATGGGATGTATGATGTATAAAGATTATGGGATGTATGATATATGAAGATTATGGGATGTATGATGTATAAAGATTATGGGATGTATGATGTATGAAGATTATGGGATGTATGATGTATGAAGATTATGGGATGTATGATGTATAAAGATTATGGGATGTATGATGTATAAAGATTATGGGATGTATGATATATGAAGATTATGGGATGTATGATGTATAAAGATTATGGGATGTATGATGTATGAAGATTATGGGATGTATGATGTATGAAGATTATGGGATGTATGATATATGAAGATTATGGGATGTATGATGTATAAAGATTATGGGATGTATGATGTATGAAGATTATGGGATGTATGATGTATGAAGATTATGGGATGTATGATATATGAAGATTATGGGATGTATGATGTATAAAGATTATGGGATGTATGATGTATGAAGATTATGGGATGTATGATATATGAAGATTATGGGATGTATGATGTATGAAGATTATGGGATGTATGATGTATAAAGATTATGGGATGTATGATATATGAAGATTATGGGATGTATGATGTATGAAGATTATGGGATGTATGATGTATGAAGATTATGGGATGTATGATGTATGAAGATTATGGGATGTATGATGTATAAAGATTATGGGATGTATGATGTATAAAGATTATGGGATGTATGATGTATGAAGATTATGGGATGTATGATGTATGAAGATTATGGGATGTATGATGTATAAAGATTATGGGATGTATGATGTATGAAGATTATGGGATGTATGATATATGAAGATTATGGGATATATGATGTATGAAGATTATGGGATGTATGATATATGAAGATTATGGGATGTATGAAGTTTGGGGAGGGAGGAAGCAATATGAAGTGAGAACAAGAACTTTGGATCCACTTTCAGATTATGCATGTATGATGTATGATTATGGGATGTATGATTTATAAGATTATGGGATGTATGATGTATACACTGATTATTTTGTGTGTGTGTGTGTGTGTGAAGATTATGGGATGTATGATGTGAAAGAATATGGATGTATGATGATGAACAATACATTTGTTGTATGATGTATGCAAGATTATGGGATGTATAAAAGCATACTACATCTAATTCTGTTCACTATGATTGGACAAACATGACACACTATAGCCAATCACAGCACAGCAGGATGGGCTTGTCCCTCCCTATGTTTGCATGATGAAACAGAAATGCATAAATAAGTAAAGATGATAATACAGAAATATTTAAGTTTGGGGAAAATAGGAGGGAAAATAATAAATGCTTAAATAAAAAATAAATGCTTACATGCATCAGAATCAGATACACACCCCGCAGCTATATTCAGCTTGGATGTGTTAAAAGCTTTCGATCGAGTGAGCTGGATATATCTGTGGCAGGTTTTGGAGAATTTCGGATTTGGCAAAAAATTTATATCAATGATTAAAACATTATACAGCAACCCTTGTGCAATCGTACAAATAAATAATATTCTGTCCAAAACATTCCCTCTGCAGCGTGGAACTCGGCAAGGCTGCCCACCGTCCCCGCTCCTTTTTGCTTTGTCACTTGAACCACTAGCCCAGACAATTAGATTAGACCCGCAGATCTCACCCATCAGTATACAAGGTACACAACATAAAATTTCGCTTTACACGGACAATATATTACTTTTTTTTTTACTAACATTTATAAGTCTCTACCTCAAATACTCAAAGTCTTTACACAGTTCAGCCTATTTTCTGGTTATAAAATTAATTGGGATAAATCCCTCCTCATTCCTTTAAATGCCCCTGCAAAACACCTCACTTTACCAGTCATTCAACATATTCAATGGCATAACTCCGCATTTACATATCTAGGCATAACTGTAACTAATTTCTCAGATATATCACATGCAAATTACAATAAATTCAAAATGGAGATTGCATCGGACATTCAGAGGTGGGCTGATCTCAAGATGTCACTCCAAGGCAGAATTGCGATTCTGAAAATGAATATACTCGGCCGACTGAATTTCCTGTTCTCTATGATCCCTATGCTTCCACCACCTAACTACTTTGATGAACTACAGTCCCTGACCACTAAATTCATATGGAATGATAAAAGAGCTCATATTCGCTTATGCATGTTACAGCGACCAAAACACTCTGGAGGCTTGGCAGTACCTGACTTTAAATTATACTACTGGTCATTTCAAAGAAAGCAATTGACAATCTGGTGCAATGAGAATGTTATTACACCCTGGCGTCAGATATAGAAGGAGATGGTAAAACCACATAGGATGACAGACATATTATTTTGTGGGTTGAAACCTAGATCTGTGTGTAGAAAGTTTGGGCCAATCATAGGCAACTCCTTGAAAATTTGGTTTGCTGTCCAGAAACATATGGGATGTAACGTAAAGCTTTGTGACTGCTCTCCTGTTTGGCATAACTACAATTTATTACAGCATTCTGGTCCCTATTTTAATGACAGTTGGGCTTCTGGAGGAATTCACATTCTCCAAGATCTGTATGACAGAAAGGGTTTGATGTCACTCCAAGAGCTTAAAGAACGCCTGGGTTCGCCCCTGGGTTTCCTTGGTTCTTGTATTTCCAGTTGAGATCTGCAATCCGTGCCCATGGAGTTCCATGGGATTCACCTTTGCCTTCTCATCCGTTGGACACTTGGATTTCTTCTCGAACACCCTCTACTGGATTAGTGTCCGTTATTTACAATGAACTGCTCTCTAAAAGTGTTAAACCTTTGGGAGTGGTCAGTTCTTGGAACCATGAACTTGAGGGTCAGGGCTATGATCTGGACTGGGACAATATTTGGACCAACATACCCATCTCATCAAAGAATCCAGCACATCAACTTATTCATTACAAGTTTGTGCACAAATTCTATGCCATGCCATACAGACGCTTCACAATGAAACTGACAGATGATCCCAACTGTACAAAATGTGATCAGAACACTGTTGGCACATACCTTCACGTTTTTTGGGAGTGTCCCTCTGTGTCTGGTCTTTGGTCCAAGGTGCATAGTTGCCTTGAAAATACTTTAGGATTTCCCATTCTTATGCATCTCCCCCTACTTCTATTTAATGATGACTCTGTTCTCAGTGGCAATACCGGATTAGCACAGAGGAAAGTTATATTTGCAGGATTGACTGCCGCTAAGAAGGCTATAATACATTCGTGGTTTTCTCCGGACATCCCATCAGCAAAAGAATGGCTAAATCGTTTTAGAGACATTGCTCTTTTAGAAAGGTCATTGGCTGTCATACATAAAGCGCGAGCATCTACTGTGCAGACCTGGGACGCTCTTATCAGTTCTCTTTCTGACATAACATTGCTTGCTCGTATATAAAGTGTTACTGTGAGTTAGGTTGTCTGACTGCAAGACTCTTTGTCATCTAATGCAGCGAGTTACCACTGGTGGGTCTGCAACTGTCTGTACCTTTTATTTACTTATGTATACAATATATTTTCTCTCCTTAAAATTCTTAGTGGCAAGGCAATGGCACTATGTTTGTAATATAGTGTTCAAATTGTTCAATAAAAAGTTTGTCACAAAAAAAAATAATGCAAAAAGCATAAATGCACTTAAAAATTGCAAAAGTAAATTTAAATATAAATTACATATTCATGCAGAAAGTCATATTTTATTATTGCCGATTTTTTTTAATATTACCTGAATTTGTTCACTGGTAAGTCTTATCTTTTCCAATATGGTGGCGATGTTGACGAATTGCTGCGACAGGCTGACACAGTCAACATGGCGTCTACGTACACGATCACAGACTTGTGAACACACCTGAACACTGGGTCGTTGTTATCAGAGACACCTGAAGACATCTTCAGTGTTGCTCAGAGGCACTGCGGCAGGACCTGAACCTGCAGAGAGGGCGAGAGTCAGTCACGTGACCCCGGAGGCTCTCCGTCCAATGGAATGAATGGACTGTAAATAGGAGCCAATGAGGAGCGGGGGGCGGGTATATAAAGCTGAGAGCCGCTTTAATCCGCAGCAGCAGCAGCAGGAGCGGATCCTGAACGCATCACAGCAGACTGAACTCACAGGTAAGAGCACCTTTAATGCTGACCAATCACAACACGGCTGATCACCTCATCAATGCATCAGTTATCACTTCATCGGGTTATCAGCGGGACAGAGGGGGGGCTCGCGCTCCGCGGGGATCAGACGCATCAGCGGGGCTCCGTGAGGCGGTTCAAGGAACAAAGGAGCAGGCTGCAGACGCACGGGCTGCACCGGCTGTTTACAGGGGCTTTACCGGCTGTTTACCGGAGCTGTGCATGTTGTAGAGCTGCAGAGAGCCTGTCTGTCTGTCCCTCTGTCTGTCCCTCTGTCTGTGCCTCTGTCTGTCCCTCTGCATCCAAACGACCTTGCGGTCCGTCCTGTCTGCAGGTGTTGCGCAGTCACCGGCGGACAGACACAGATAAGCGTCTCCTCTCCTCAGTCTGCTCTCAGCTCGTGCACACACATTTCTAATAATCGATAAATCGATGATGATGATTTGATGCTTCAAATGTGCATCTGTTAACAAAAGGGCCGTAAATAATTCCACCTTAAATAATTCCACCTTAAATCCACTCAGGCGTCATGAAATCCCTAATCTGCCTAATCTGCATTCAGATTAAACACGTTTGATCTTTTTATTTCTCCATCAGACACTCTGTTCATCTTTAATGGGACACTCAGTGCGCATGCTCCCCTCGACTGATTTGAATATATATTTTTACCGGGATAATAACGGTTTATGTTCCGTTATTCCGCCGCTGCAGCATCATCCCTGCTCATTTAACGATCACCGTGTAACCTGCCGGTAGAAAGCCGGTTCGTGTGTCGGTCTGAAGGAGCAGAGCCCGGTTCCGTTCGGTAGGATGTGCTGAAGGTGACCGGGGCGTCGCGGTGCAGCAGCCGCGCTGTGAAGGGTTAATCCCGGTCTGCTGCTGCGTCACTCCCGCAGCTCATAATCAGCCTCCGAGTCCCGGTTTAGACTCACTGATCCCCTCCAGGCTCCCTGATCCGAGCCGAGCCGAGCCGAGTCCACCCGACTCCAGCCGGGTCTGAGCTCTGAACCCGGATCACTTCTAATAGTGATGAAGATGGAGGATGATGAAGGTGAAGCATGAAGCAGTCCAGTCCGATGGACCGGTCTCACCTCACAGGGACACGAGCACTTTTACTGCAGACAGTTAGTAGTTACTGATTACTGAGTCAAACTTTTAACATGATCATCTTCATTAATGCGATCATTTCAAATTAAAACACATCATCTCATACATTATTACATTCATATAAATATTTAATATCCATAGAATATTTAATAATGTATGAGAGCGGCCGGTGTGATCAGACCGACCTCTGATGTTTTCAGTTTCCTCCTGATGATAATTTTGCTCTTTAATAGAAGTAAAATATGAAATACAGGATTTATAGTTATTATGGAATATTTTTAAATGGTTGTATAAAAAACTTTTACTCTGAGTGAAAATTCATATGCATCAATTTTGAGGGATGAAGACTGTTCTTGTATTTGTAAAATGCAAATGAATAATCATAATATTATTTATTTTATTTTTTATTATTTACTTTATTAATCCCCCTGAGGGGAAATTCAATGTTTTCACTCTTGCTTGTCAGTTACACACAGGTCTGAAACACACACATGCACAAACAGGACCTATACATGCACAAAGTGGAGAGATGTCAGAGTGAGGGGGCTGCCCTTGGTGAGGCGCCCCGAGCGGTTGGGGGGTTCGGTGCCTTGCTCAAAGCCAAGAGGTGAACTGGCACCTCTCCAGCCACCAGTCCACGCTCCATATTTGGTCTGGACAGGGACTTGAACAGGCAACCCTCCGGTTCCCAACCCAAGTCCCTGTGGACTGAGCTGTCGCCCATATAGCCATTCATATCAGTGAAAATAATAAGAATGACTGAATGTTAAAAATATTCAGCAGAATTGGTGATAACATTTTTTTTTGCTTTCAGAAATACAGTGATTTTGTTTCTATAATTATACTTTATATAAAAACTGAACAAATATTTATCAGTTAATATTTCCACCGTTTCTTCGTTTGTTTTCACTCTGTGAGATAAAGATCAATAACAACATACAGAGATGATATTATCAGGGGGATTATTCAAATCTGAACGTTAGGAACAACAAATAACACCACAGTCACAGCCTTTATTTATAAATATTTTAGGTTTTATTAACCTTAATATGGTGATCATATTTATTTTATCAGTCAAAAATTTATTTTATAAAATAAATGTGTTAATTCTCTGAGGAAATTCAAAATCTGATAATGGATTTGAACAAACATTTTAACTGTTCGTAAAATGTTTAAAAACACAACAGTTAAACTGTTAATTAAATGTTCATAAACTGTTAATGATAAACATTTACTTAAACTGATAATAAATTGTTAATCATCGTTTAATGAGCCATTAGTTTAACTGTTTATGAATGGTTATAAATGGACAGTTAAGCTGTCAATGAACTGGTAATAAACCAAATAAATCCGTTCAATTTTTCAGCTGCAGTTTGATAATAATTCCAGATATTTGTTTGACGAACTGTGAATCAGAAGTTTATTAGCTGACATGTTTAAACTGTTCCCAGGTCAGCAGCCGGACGTCATCATGCCTTTCGGAAACACCCACAACAAGCTGAAGATGAACTACTCATCGGAGCAGGAGTACCCCGACCTCAGCCAGCACAACAACCACATGGCCAAGGTGCTAACGCCCGAAATGTACGCCAGCCTGAGGGACAAGGAGACGCCCAGTGGGTTCACCCTGGACGACGTCATCCAGACTGGCGTTGACAACCCAGGTACTGACCCTCAATCCAGGTACCAACCTCGAAAACCAGATAACACCCCCAACCCAGGTACCAACCTCTAAACCAGACAACACCCCCCAACCCAGGTACCAACCTCTAAACCAGATAACACCTCTCAATCCAGGTATCAACCTTCTAAACCAGATAACACCCCGCAACCCAGGTACCAACCTCTAAACCAGATAACACCTCTCAATCCAGGTACCAACCTCTAAACCAGATAACACCTCTCAATCCAGGTACCAACCTCTAAACCAGATAACACCTCTCAATCCAGGTACCAACCTCTAAACCAGATAACACCTCTCAATCCAGGTACCAACCTCTAAACCAGATAACACCCCCCAACCCAGGTACCAACCTCTAAACCAGATAACACCCCCCAACCCAGGTACCAACCTCTAAACCAGATAACACCTCTCAACCCAGGTACCAACCTCTAAACCAGATAACACCCCCCAACCCAGGTACCAACCTCTAAACCAGATAACACCTCTCAATCCAGGTATCAACCTTCTAAACCAGATAACACCCCCCAACCCAGGTACCAACCACTAAACCAGATAACACCTCTCAATCCAGGTACCAACCTCTAAACCAGATAACACCTCTCAATCCAGGTACCAACCTCTAAACCAGATAACACCTCTCAATCCAGGTACCAACCTCTAAACCAGATAACACCTCTCAATCCAGGTACCAACCTCTAAACCAGATAACACCCCCCAACCCAGGTACCAACTTCTCAACCAGATAACACCTCTCAATCCAGGTACCAACCTCTAAACCAGATAACACCTCTCAATCCAGGTACCAACCTCTAAACCAAATAACACCTCTCAATCCAGGTACCAACCTCTAAACCAGATAACACCCCCAGTCCAGGTACCAACCTCTAAACCAGATAACACCTCTCAATCCAGGTACCAACCTCTAAACCAGATAACACCTCTCAATCCAGGTACCAACCTCTAAACCAGATAACACCTCTCAATCCAGGTACCAATCTCTAAACCAGATAACACCTCTCAATCCAGGTACCAATCTCTAAAACCAGATAACACCTCTGCAATCCAGGTACCAACCTCGAAACCAGATAACACCCCCCAACCCAGATATCAAGCTCTAAACCAGATAACACCTCTCAACCCAGATACCAACCTCTAAACCAGATAACACCTCTCAATCCAGGTACCAACCTCTAAACCAGATAACACCTCTCAATCCAGGTACCAACCTCTAAACCAGATAACACCCCCAGTCCAGGTACCAACCTCTAAACCAAATAACACCCCCAGTCCAGGTACCAACCTCTAAACCAGATAACACCTCTCAATCCAGGTACCAATCTCTAAACCAGATAACACCTCTCAATCCAGGTACCAATCTCTAAAACCAGATAACACCTCTGCAATCCAGGTACCAACCTTCTAAACCAGATAACACCCCCCAATCCAGGTACCAACCTTTCAACCAGATAACACCTCTGCAATCCAGGTACCAACCTCGAAACCAGATAACACCCCCCAACCCAGATATCAAGCTCTAAACCAGATAACACCTCTCAATCCAGGTACTAACCACTAAACCAGATAACACTCCCCAATCCAGGTACCAACCTCTAAACCAGAAAACACCTCTCAATCCAGGTACCAACCTCTAAACCAGATAACACCTCTCAATCCAGGTACCAACCTCTAAACCAGATAACACCTCTCAATCCAGGTACCAACCACTAAACCAGATAACACCTCTCAATCCAGGTACCAACCTCTAAACCAGAAAACACCTCTCAATCCAGGTACCAACCTCTAAACCAGATAACACCTCTCAATCCAGGTACCAACCTCGAAACCAGATAACACCCCCCAACCCAGATATCAAGCTCTAAACCAGATAACACCCCCAACCCAGATATCAAGCTCTAAACCAGATAACACCCCCAACCCAGATATCAAGCTCTAAACCAGATAACACCTCTCAATCCAGGTACCAATCTCTAAACCAGATAACAACTCTCAATCCAGGTACCAACCTCTAAACCAGATAACACCTCTCAATCCAGGTACCAATCTCTAAACCAGATAACACCTCTCAATCCAGGTACCAACCTCTAAACCAGATAACACCTCTCAATCCAGGTACCAACCACTAAACCAGATAACACCTCTCAATCCAGGTACCAACCACTAAACCAGATAACACCTCTCAATCCAGGTACCAACCACTAAACCAGATAACACCTCTCAATCCAGGTACCAACCTCTAAACCAGATAACAACTCTCAATCCAGGTACCAACCTCTAAACCAGATAACACCTCTCAATCCAGGTACCAACCTCTAAACCAGATAACACCTCTCAATCCAGGTACCAACCTCTAAACCAGATAACACCTCTCAATCCAGGTACCAACCTCTAAACCAGATAACACCTCTCAATCCAGGTACCAACCTTCTAAACCAGATAACACCCCCCAACCCAGGTACCAACCACTAAACCAGATAACACCTCTCAATCCAGGTACCAACCTCTAAACCAGATAACACTCCCCAATTCAGGTACCAACCTCTAAACCAGATAACACCTCTCAATCCAGGTACCAACCTCTAAACCAGATAACACCCCCAATCCAGGTACCAACCTCTAAACCAGATAACACCTCTCAATCCAGGTACCAACCTCTAAACCAGATAACACCTCTCAATCCAGGTACCAACCTCTAAACCAGATAACACCTCTCAATCCAGGTACCAACCTCTAAACATTATAAACCCCACAATCCAGGTACCAACCTCTAAACCAGATAACACCTCTCAATCCAGGTACCAATCTCTAAACCAGATAACACCTCTCAATCCAGGTACCAACCTTCTAAACCAGATAACACCCCCCAATCCAGGTACCAATCTCTAAACCAGATAACACCCCCCAACCCAGGTACCAACCACTAAACCAAATAACACCTCTCAATCCAGGTACCAACCTCTAAACCAAATAACACCCCCCAATCCAGGTACCAACCTCTAAACCAGATAACACCTCTCAATCCAGGTACCAACCTCTAAACCAAATAACACCCCCCAATCCAGGTACCAACCACTAAACCAGATAACACCTCTCAATCCAGGTACCAACCTTCTAAACCAGATAACACCCCCCAACCCAGGCACCAACCTCTAAACCAGATAACACCTCTCAATCCAGGTACCAACCTCTAAACCAGATAACACCTCTCAATTCAGGTACCAACCTCTAAACCAGATAACACCTCTCAATTCAGGTACCTCTTGGTGTTGTTTGTCACCTTCAGACAGGGATGTTGTGTCCTGGGCTTCAGCTGCAGCCTGATAATTGGATTGAGTCATGAGATCAGGTTAATTTTTGCTTGTTAAATCCCTGACAGGGACGTTGTGTACTTCCTATCTGATCTCCTGAGCCTCCTCATCAAATCCAACTTAATTTATTTAGCAGCGTGCTACACAGGAAACTAATTACTACATGAACAAATGCAACAACAACAACTACAAATTAAAGTCCCTCAAAAATAAAACTAAGAAGTGCGTCACTACTGGAGGATGTCATCACTCCAAAATGGCCACCAGTCAGGAAGTTGGTAATGAGCAGGATATGATCGGCCATTTTGTGTCCTTGCAGGTCACCCGTTCATCATGACGGTGGGCTGCGTCGCTGGAGATGAGGAGACGTATGAGGTGTTCAAAGACCTGCTGGACCCAGTGATTGAAGACCGCCACGGAGGATACAAACCAACAGACAAACACAAGACGGACCTGAACTCCGAAAACTTGCAGGTAAACAACAACAAACTGACCCAAACCCCAAGTGTAATCAATCTATTGTTTATTTATTGTTTCTGTATCCTGCAGTAATCAGTGTGTAGCTGCTGCCATGTTGAGGCAGAGGGTGCTGTCTGTAGCTCTGGGTGAGGGTGAGAGGCTGTCAGCAGATAAACAGAGATCTGTGTGGGTACATGAGACCCTAAAAAAGAGGCTGGATCATGGGGAGTGCCACCAGTTGGTCCAGGAGCTTCTCCTCCATCATGGACGTTTACAGTACTGCACTTATCTGCTGTTTTCTATTCAGATGGTGCTAACTGTGCTTTGTAAAGCCGTATAGCTCTGGGTATCCAGCAACCACTACCACCAGTTTCTCCTCCATTGTTTACCAACTGTAAACCTGTTGTCATGACCACCACAGAAGCCCCGCCTCTCAAATCATCCCATTGGACAATGGGGAAAAGGGGGAGATGAGGTGGGGCACTTTTGACTAAACTGATCCTGACCAGGTGACGTGTGCAGCATCAGTTACCATGGAGATGGAGCCACCTTCATAGGACAGAAACAAACCTCACTAACACACTGATCTGACGCTGTGGTTCAGCCCTCTGAACCGACCCACAGCACAGTCAGTCAAAGGTTTTTGTCCCTTGAGCAGACCGATAGTTTTGGTTCTGTGAGCTGATTGGATGAACACAGCGTTAGGTTCTGCTGATCTCTGCTTATCGTCTGCGTTTCAGGGTGGAGACGACCTGGATCCAAACTACGTTCTGAGCTCTCGGGTCCGGACAGGACGGAGCATCCGCGGCTTCTGTCTGCCGCCGCACTGCAGCCGTGGAGAACGCCGCGCCATCGAAAACCTCTCCATTGAAAGTATGACATCACTTCCTGTGTGTTGCAGTGTCAGTGTGCCCCCTGACTGCAGACAGATGTGTTACACTTTAATGTCTGACAAGTTTCAGCTCAGTGATCAGAGGCAGTGCAGATGAAATATTTCCCACAGTTCAACATGTTTTCTAAATGTGATCATGACGAAGACGTTTATTTCAGTTCTCTCATTTAAAACTAACTTTCTCATAACTTCCTGTGAAGCCTCCAGGATGTGACCTGGTGATAATCAGCTGACTGATGATCTTTTAACACCAGATACTATCTTTCTTTCTGATGACATGAGTCAAGTGAAGTTCAGCTGAACTCAGTTCAGTTTGAGTTCAGCAGATGAGGAAGACAAAAAGCCAGTAAGGGGACATTGAGTCAGGACTGAGCAGCAGAGCAGAGAATGACTGTGGATCAGTTCTCTCATGATGTGATGACGGGCGATTAAACTTTAAACTAACTGTCGTGTCATCAACAGTCTCACCTCAAACACTGATGTTATTGTAATATATA
Source organism: Epinephelus fuscoguttatus (assembly GCF_011397635.1). Taxonomy (NCBI): domain Eukaryota; kingdom Metazoa; phylum Chordata; class Actinopteri; order Perciformes; family Serranidae; genus Epinephelus; species Epinephelus fuscoguttatus. The sequence goes on along the minus strand of NC_064762.1, from coordinate 735,466 downwards.
ATGATGAAGAGGAGGAGGAGGAGCGGTCAGGACGCAGAGACACAGTTTAAAATTCCGTCCATCTGCTCTTTATTTAGATGTTTTCCCATCATGCCTCAGTGAGCAGATCAGACTGTTATATAACTGTGAGCTCTGTGTCGTCCTGCTGAGACTCTTAATGAGCGTCAGAGACCTCCCGCACATTCTGAGGACACACACACATACACACACACACACACACACACACACACACACACAGATTCTGTTATAAAGAGATATTTTACAAGATATTTTATATTTTCCATATTTTATATATCGTTATATATTTTATATTTATTTAATTCGTTACAACAGGAAACTCTTTTCTTGTAAAAAGACTTTTCTTTTTACAGTGTAACAGATAATTAGTTGATTACTTTTTGTTGTGACATCATGTGTTTGTGTGATGTCATAACGTGAACATAACATGTAAAACCATAAAAAAACGTCTTGTTATAACGTTGTCATCAGATATCCATCAGGTTGTTTGTGACACACTGAGTTGACATGATGATAATAAAAATAACGACACACTTTGGAAACTGAAACTCAGTCATGTGCTCTGAATAACAGACTCCTTGGTTACCATAGCAACAGAGCGGAGTCAGGTCATTTGATTCGTAATAATTAAACATTTCCTCTGTGATCAGGAAACTTCAGAACTTTAATCTGAAAATCATTTTTGTCTCACCTGTGACTTCCTGCAGGTCTGGACCTCCTGGACGGAGACTTGAAGGGGAAGTACTACGCTCTGAAGAACATGACGGAGGAGGAGCAGCAGCAGCTGATCGATGACCACTTCCTGTTTGACAAGCCCGTGTCCCCCCTGCTGCTGGCGTCCGGCATGGCCCGCGACTGGCCCGATGGCCGCGGCATCTGGTCAGTACGACCTTTGACCTGCTGCAACCCCGAGTCTGAACATTCAAAGCAAACGTGTTACATCACCGTCTGCAGAGACTGAATCTGTGACGTGTTATTATAACCTTACATTATGACGGTCTGACTGACTTCCTGTTGCGTCTCAGCTTCCTGTCCCTGCGTCGTTAACCCTCCGCTTTCGCCTGCAGGCACAACGACAACAAGACCTTCCTGGTGTGGGTGAACGAGGAGGACCACCTGCGTGTCATCAGCATGCAGAAAGGAGGCAACATGAGGGAGGTGTTCACCCGCTTCTGCACCGGACTCACCAAGGTACGCACCTGAACGCTCACGTCCTGTTGAGACACAGCAGTGTGACATCATCATGGTGTTCACCGCCTGCCCCTCTTCTTCCTCTCTCTGCCAGATCGAGGGCTTGTTTAAGGAGCGAGGACACGAGTTCATGTGGAACGAACACCTGGGCTACGTCCTCACCTGTCCGTCCAACCTGGGGACAGGACTGAGAGCCGGTGTCCACGTCAAACTGCCGAACCTCAGCAAGAACGACAAGTTCGGAGAAATCCTGAAGAGGCTGAGGCTGCAGAAGAGAGGCACAGGTAAACACACAGACAGACAGACAGACAAGTGGGGGGACAGACAGGTGGAGGGACAGACAGACAGGCAGACAGTTAATGATTACTTTGTGTTTTTAAATCAAATCTGTTTCGTCTTTAATGTTTAATAATTAATAATTTTGAAAACAGAATTCAGTCTGTGAGCAGCAGAGTCAGGTGTGATGTCATCGTCTGATGTCATAGCGCTCATGACAGAGCAACAACCCACCTCATGATGTCATCATTTCCCAAATGCTCCATTTTACATCAACACAGATAAACAGGAAGTGGAGTTCAGAACAATGTGCACCATATCTGTTTTCATAACCGTCTGTTTGTGTGGAGACAAAACCTGAATCTGACGTCTCGTCCACGTGGACGCAGCCGTTTTTGAAAGCACCATTTTTACTCCCTCATTGTCCAGAAAAACCTGTATCTACACACAGAAGACGAACACGTCGGCTGCATTTTCAAATATACTCGTGTTCATGTGGACGAAGCCTGACAGTCATGTTAAAGGTGTAACTGTGACATCACTTCCTCTCTGTGTGTCTCAGGTGGTGTGGACACAGCGGCGGTAGGCGGAGTCTTTGACATCTCCAACGCGGACCGTCTGGGCTTCTCAGAGGTGGAGCTGGTGCAGATGGTGGTGGATGGAGTCAACCTGCTGGTGGACATGGAGAAGCGTCTGGAGGGCGGAGAGAGCATCGATGACCTCATGCCTGAGCAGAAGTGAACTGTGTCACTGTAACCTCCGACAGCCCCCCCCCACCCCCCACACCCCCTCACCCCCCTCCTCCCCCCTCACTGTAACCAATCAGAAACCGTCCTGAAGCTGCGGGACGTTTAGAGCCGCTCAGTTAGACCTCAGTCTTCCAACATGTGAAGGATTTTCTATTTCCTGTCTGCACCTGTTGGACCCATCTAACACCTGAAATATATCTAATAAAGTCTGTGTGGCCCTGACTAAACACTGCTGTCTTCATTCACAACACACACACACACACACACACACACACACACACACACACACACACACACACAGAGTGAATCAGAGGTGGAACAAGTCCTCAGATCTGGACCTTTAATCTGGATCAGTTTTGCTGTAACTGTTGTTTGAGTTAACATGTTGTGACGTCATGCCTATAAAGCCATGTTCATGAAACGTCAGGCTGAACTCACATGTTCAGTGTGCAGCTCGGTGTCAGTGTTTCTGGGATCAGAGCAGGTCCCGGTTGGTCTGCCAGTCTCTGCCAGTCAGTCCTGGTTCCGTTCAGCTCCTCTTCATCCTTCATCATCTTCATGCTCTCTGCTAGTGATGTGATGTTCGTGAACGAGCCGAGTCTTTGAACCGGCTCTTTAGAGCGAACGAGCCAGTTCCTAATTTCTTTGTTTTTTGCTTTCATTGATTCTGTATCCATTAATTTCAGATCATTTGATCGGGAGCAGGAGTGGAGTCTACTCTGGGTCCACGTTACAATATTCAGATCACGTGAAGCGATAAATCAGCAATGCGATTCATTGTTGAACCCACTGCTTCAGTCCCAGAGAGAGAAGTAACTGATTACATTTACTCAAACTGAAGTATTTTTACTTTAGTATTTACTTCTCTGCTCCTCATGTCAGAGGTACCTGATGTACTGCAGATAGCCCACAGTACTACTCCTATACACCTGTAGGGGAATAAGACGAGGACGTCGCCTGAGTCCTTTTTTATTCCTTCTTGTAACTCAAATTATGGCTGTGCATGTTCAGAAACGTTTATTTCAAGGTATAAAGGCCTTAATAGAGAATCCAAATTAGCACAACTGGCCGATGATACCACTGTTTGTTGTCTAATAGGCATGAGGTGATCAAAGCTGCGATGAGGAGTTCTCTGCTGTGTCAGGGTTAAAAATGAATTTGAACAAATCTGTGTCATTTCCACTAAAGGACTGTGATCAGTCTGAAGTGAATGGTGTGAATTTTGACCCTACAGTGGAATAAATAACAAACCAGTTCAATCTGTGGCTGATGAGAGAGCTCTCACTGAATGGTCGGGTCTTGTTGTCTAAAGCTGAGGGGACATCTCGAGCTGTCTACGTGTCTTTAGCACTTTAACTATATACAAAATATTAAATAAAACTTTATTTAATTTTATTTGGAGAAACAAATGTCATTACTTCAGAAAAGATATTCTATGTAATACAAGAAGAGATGGTGGTGTTGAGGTCGTAAGTTTTGTAACATTACATAGTACTTTCAAAGTAAAATGGTTAACCAACGTGATTAAAGAAAAAGATATTCCATCTGGATTAACAAGAATATTCAATATAGAAATAAATCACTCTGTTATAAAATGTGGGTTGAAATGGTATTGTATTAGTTAAACAACTTGTGAATGCTGAGGGACAGTTACTAACGTATGATGAATTCCTCTCTAAGTTCAGGCTGCAAATTACACCAAAGGAATATGCAGTGGTCTGTGATGCTGCACTGAGGAGTGCACTGCAGCTGCTAAGAGGATCAACTGTTGAGGTCTCTACAACTGTTCCACTCAGCAGCGTTTGTTCCTCGGAGTAAATGACATTACTAAGAATAAATGTTTGAATAAATTCATCAGGAATCACATGCATACTGTATCTGTGCCCTCAGCAAAATTCTTTTGGACCTCGCTTTATGGTGAAGTTGATGTTTGAATATGTGTCTAGTTGGAGATAAATTCTGTCTGAATAATAAAGTTAAAGAGGTCTCTTGTAAAATATTGCATAAAATAAATCCAGCAGAGAAACTTTAGAGAGATTTAAGATCGATATTAAATATTCTTAGGTTTTTTGTGGAAATGAGGAAGAAACAATTTGTCGTCTGTTTGATCACTGTGTGTAGCCTATACTAGGATGTTCTGGATGGATGTTCAAACAGAAAAACGGTACAAACAATCCACTTAAAAGAAAAAGACATTTTTATTTGTTTTGAAGACGAGGAGAAAGAGAAAGACTTTATTTTTTTTGTACAGCTTCTTCTTCTTCACATTCATAAGGAGAAATGTGCAGAATCCAGACCAAGCTTTGAACATTTTCTGCATGATCTGAAACAATATTGCACAACTATTGAAGCCTTAAGAGCAAGAAGACACTTAGAACTGACTCTATTATCGATAAGTGTTGTAAAGATTGACGACTGTATTGAATATCCTTCATTTGTTAGTTTTGTTTTTGCTTTTTGTTTTGTATTCTGTTGTTTCTGTTTCTTTTTAATCCCCTGCCACAAACAGTTTTTGTTTCTACCTTAATATGTAAATAAAGGTTTAAAAAAACACACAAAAAAACCCCCCACTGCAGGCAAGATGGCGGACAACGGCGCCGCCATATATCAGCCCAATTCCAATCCGGCCCCTAAAGACTCGAGCCCTGAACCCTCACTGACTTAACTGACGTCAGCTCTAAGTGACTGAGTGTGAGAGTCTGAAAGGGCTCCGGATGCTACAAATAGGAATGGGACAGCACTTATCCCCCTCTCTACAAAATGTTGTTGACACTGGCGGCTCTGGGCGTGATCATTTATCGGTTATTGTCAGCATATATTCCACACACAAAGAATATATATCTATAGATAGATAGATAGATATGACTTCATGTGTGTTTATGTACCATCTTAAATCCTTGTTAATGTAATGTTTCATTGTTTATCTGTTTTTTCGCTCTCCTTCCATAACGTTACCGTTTGCATATCTGCCGACCGTGTTTTCGTTTTTTTTTGGTTTTTTTTTTTACAACACTTCCGGTGTTCCGAGGGCAACCCCTGTATTTGACGTCACAACGCTATGAACTGTGGGTAATTTCCTTACCGTAAGTCCGCATCGATGCTGACCTACGGTAAGGGGGCATAAAGGGCTCACTCACTGACTCACTGACTTGACGATTTGACAATGGGACAGCCCTCACACACTCACGCACTTCACATGAACGCGCCTCTAAGTCAGTGAGTCTGTGGCCCTGTCCAAATACCTGCACTTGCGCCCTTGTGTCCCTTAATTGCGCGCTCCCGCTAAAGGGCGTAAGTGCGTAGGGTGTCCAAATTGTCTTCTGTTGTTATCAAGAGGGGGGTGCAAACCTGCGCCCTTAATGCACCCCTTCCGAAAGTGCGCATCAGACCTCACTTCGCTGAAGGATTTTACCCAGAATCCTCCGTAGTGTCGTGACGCCGTAACACTGCACAGCTGGCCGGTAAAACTCACCATCTTCAAACAGTAACTGACGTGTCCGCGAGCCATTAACTCCGACTGACAACAACCGTTAAGGCCAATTTCCACCAGATGTGTGTTGGTTGTGTCTGCGCTCCAGCACGGCAGCGGAGCCGATAGGATTCAGTTCTAGTCAGTGTGTGTGTTTCCACCGGCTGTGCTGCGTTCCGGCTCCGTCACAGCTGCGGCGCTCCGGAGCCCTCCGCAACAGATACACAGGACTTCTGTTTTTGCAGGACGCCGGAGCACAACGCAGCAATTCTGCACAGAGCAGATCGTGCGGGGCAGGAAGTCGTGCACAGAAACACAATAAAACATCCGGTTAATTTTCAAAATAAAGTACACAGTGTTCACGGCGGATCATATTTCCCTGCACTACACCTTGAAAACGTCATAATGGGTGGAGGCAGGCCTGAAGTCAACAGGTCAGAGGTTTCCAGACGTCATTTCACCCCGTTGACACCATAGACGAGGAGATGTTAATCATGGAGGTGCACCGCACCGCGCAGCAAACGCAGCCGGTGGGTGTTGACGGACGGCGGAGCACGCAGCAGATAACCAGCGCTGCCGTTCCGCAACGGACACGCATCCAGTGGAAATCCGGTGTTAGAGGAACATAACGTCAAACAACACGCTGTGTGGACTTAATAATACATGACAGGGCGTTAATAATGAAATAATATACAGTTTACAGTTGACCTGAGGTTTGTATGACAGTCCACATCACTTTACAGTTTTGATTGTGTCTTTAATTATTATTATTTTATTACCGTATGTCTTTATAGTTTATTATATATCACAATTTACCAGAATTTATCCCAGCAAAAACGTTTTAATAGTAATAACAGTAATCTAGGCTACGTTAACGGTAGAGTAAAAAAAGATGTTACAGCTAATATACACATTATTAACAGGTGAATTCAAGAGTAAAATTTAATTTAATTTACCTGTTGGTTGGGCATCAGCATCAGTACTTGGATGTGATGTAGATGCCGCCTTCTCCTGCGGCTCCTAACCCTCCTCATCATTCGCTGATTGTATCTGTTTATCATTTGCAGCAGCAGTGCTGCGAACAACGTTATTTCCTCTAACGCCATGTTTCGTCTCCTAGGAGATGGACCAGCTGGACCCAGACGGAAGTGACGTGTACGCAACTGTCCCAATTCTCCTTTTTAAACAGCGTCGATCCCTTGCGCACTTACGCCCCTAACTGCACTTTTGGCAAGTGCACTTCAGGGAAGACCTCAGGGCGCAAGTGCGGGTATTTGGACAGGGCCTGTAAGGGATCGGATTGGAATTGGGCCGAATCCATACCGGAAGTCCATACCGGAAGTCGGTTTTAAGTCTCTTTTTCGATGTACTGCTCCACATGTATCTGACAGCTTCAGTCCCAGATTCAGATTATTGATACAGAACATAATCAATAATCAGTGATGATGTGTGATTACAGATGAATCGACCCAGCAGGATATGACGTCATTGAAATGAGCTCCACCTTCACCACATTTAAAACACATTAAAAACAGATATCTATGATGAGCATTTTATAAATGTTTGTTTCTCATTTTGCTTTAATTTGTTTTTTTATCTGTTTCTCTGCTGCACGTTATCACCTGTTACACACTTTCAACAGCTGTTTTCACACCTGCTTTATGAACGAAGTTTATTATTATTATTGTTATTAATGATATAATAATCTGATGAACGCTTTGTGTTTACAAAAAAATGGAACTTTATTCAGAAAAGTTATTAATTAATTGTTTTGTGCTCATTAAATATGCACACACACACACACACACACACACACACACACACACACACAGAGTTTATCTCCTGGAATGATGAAGTCACAGTTGAGTCTCTGTGAAGTCACATGACCAGCAGGGGGCAGCAGCTGGTTAATAAAAACAGAGGAAGCAGTCTGGTGTTTCACAACTACTGATCAATATTTACAGCCTGATCAGACGTATTGATCCATGTGGAGCTCACAGCTCTGAGCTCTGTCACTGTTACTGGTTTGTTTGGATGTGTCTGTCTTACATATTCACACTCTGTGCTTTTCATGTTTATATGTTCCAACACTGTTCATAGAACACTGTCTTTACTTTGAAGCACCTCCTACAGATGAAATAAACCTGTGTGTGCATGTGTTCATTTATTCATATCACAGTCAAGTGTTGATGACCTCACACTGTGATATCTGTGGACGCCATCACACCTGCTGCACTGAAAGCTCAGTGACGTCGTCCTGGGACCAGACTGACATCTCACTGTGTTGTTTCTGTCAACATGTTTGTGCTGTGTAAAAAGCTGCTGGGTGCCTTCATCACCCTCAGGGTTCATACAGTGTCTGTCCAGCTGTTTTCCAGGAGGATCCTGGAGAACCTGGAGCATGTGCAGAGGCACAGACACACAGATGGACAGTCTTACGGAGAATCTGATGTGAGCTCAAGAATCTGAAGCAGGCCGAGGTCATGTGATCAAACTGAAACCAGCTGGACTGAAGGCTGAGGCCGCCTCTTCTCTCAACGCCACGTATAACAGTTACCACGGGCCCCAGTGCACGCTCATTACTGGCTGTAGAGCACACACACACACACGCACACACACACAGAGCTGGCAGCTGTTTATAGAAAAGCCAAATGAATCTTATTTATGGAGCTCTGCTTCTTTTTCCAACAGTCAGTCTCTCTTTCATTCTTTCTCTCTGCTGCTTCAGTGTAAAGTCCTGACTGCGCTCTGAGCTGCAGACGAGCTCAGCCTGTCAGTCGAACACATTCTGATCCTAAACAGCTCCTGCATGGTATCCTCAGGTCACATGATCAAATAGAGACTTGACATTAGGCAACATCAACATTCATGTTACCAACAGTCATTAAAAATCCAAGTGTCCTGAAGCCCCGACATAAAAAGCTGTTTGGAAAAATTTGCACACGTGAGCTCGGTGCCCAGAGAGGCAGTCAGAGCTACAGGCTACAGTGAGGCTAAAAACAGAGTTCAAATGAGGTTTTTCCAAACAACTTTTTATGTCGGGGCTTCAGGACACTTGGATCACTACGGACGAGCAGTATGGAGATATTTTGTGGTTTCAATGATGTGTTTTTGGACGTTTGAATCTGGGGCGCCGTCAGCCTCCATTAGGTGGAGTTGTGTTGCTACCTCCTCTCCCCTTGGATCTCTGCAAGTGATGTGAGGACTCTAAAACTTCACCTGAGCCTCCCTCGGCATATGGGTGAGTAGATAATGGCTGCATTTTCAGTTTTGGGTGCACTATCCCTTTAATATCATAAAAAGTATAAATAGAAGTATGAAAAGTCATAGCAGCCATGTAATAAAGTCCTGAACGAGCTGAACATTCTGGCAGTGGAACAGTGTCTGTAGCACAAAGTATGCAGAAGGAGTAACGAACCGAAAAGTTGCTGAAATAATAAGAATTAAGATTTGAATACCAACAGTGATGCTGCAGAAGCATCCACACTCATTATTCATTTCATTGAAGTTTTTTATTCATATAGTTTATTCATGTTTTTTCTAGTTCTCGTAGAATCAGAGTATAATCCAGTTACAGATTGATACTGAGTGTTTTACCAAAGAAAAGAAGAGACGGTTATGATGCAGATGGGTTTGTAATTGTGAGGACACACAGCCTGCAGTAAATGGCACCATCTTTAATTTAATGTGAGTTCTTTGAACACAGGTGTAAATGAACAGGTGGCAGTCTGAACCACTGGGAACAGTTAGCCCTCCTCACTGAGGCGCTCCTCCTCTGTGGACACGTTTAAATCTGCGCTGCAGAGTCACATGTTTCTGAGGCCGCTGATTGTCCTCAACGTTTGTTTTAGCTTTCATTTTTCCAGCCACATCTGACTGTTGTGAGCTTTAGTTTCTTTTTTACTCCTTTATTTCTGCAGGATTTGAGGTTTGTTATTTCTCTTACATTTTGCTGTTCTGTTATTTTAATAATTTAATCTCATTTTACGGCACTCTGGGTGTTTTAATCCTGCTTTATGAATACATGTGGTTTTATAACTAAAAATGAAACTCTGTGAACTTAAAGGGGTGTTACGTGCTTTAATGTGTAAAATATTGACAGAGATACAGGATTAAATATAAAGGATCTGTGTGTGTGTGTGTGTGTGTGTGTGTTTACACTCATTGCTTCCTGTTAATGTGTCAGCGAATCAGAGGTCAGGAGGTCCTGTGACTCACTGAGTGGATCTTTGTGTGACCCACACACAGCTGAAACACACACACTGGGCCTCTGTCTGATGAAGCCTGTACAGACGGAGGATGACCACTGCGTCATAAGATCATTGTGACATCACTGCGGAGAACCACAGAGCGTCGGGACAGACAGAAGACAGAGACATCAGAGCAGCTCCACGACATCCAACATTTATTGAGTAAAGTCTGGTGACAGACATTACGCTGATCATGTGACACAGTGACATCATCAGGTGTCACTTTCTTCAACAATGAACGCGTTTACCTGCACACTAATAAACCCATCAGTAACTGATTTCTGGAGTTACCTGATTATTCAAGTGGTCATGTAAACAGCATGATCCGATAGGCTTTATCAGATAAAAGCCATTATCTGATTATGAGAAATCAGATACACACACCTAGCTTCGTCCCCAGTAGTCAGATTACTCGGTGCATGTTTACCCTTTAATCTGGTTTCTTTCAGGTTTTGCTGTTTTACACTCCACTACAGTTTAGAGGGAAATATTGTACTTTCTACTCCACTACGTTAATCTGACAGCTTTTGTTTCCTTTCAGATAAAGATTTGACATAACATATTTTTATATTCTCAGTGTTTAAATTGTCACTTGTATTTTATCTTACTTATATGTTATGAACTGTGTGCGACAAGTTTATATACACTACACTTGTATATTGCTCTTTGCAGTACTTTTACTCCGAATCTACCCAAAGTATGTAAAACTGGCTCCACACTGATAAACTACACATTAGAATGCTCTCACATGTATTTGTTAATGATAAGAACAAACAGTACTGTAAGAATATAAGCTGTCAGCATGATGAGTGCTTTATTCTGCTAATATATGATGGTTTTTCAAGGATATGAGTACCTGCTGTAACAGGAGGTTTGAGTTTTATGTCATGTACTTGGGGAGAACTGAATCATGTAAACCAGGTTTTTCTGATTGTCACATTATTGAAGTGCACGTGAACGCGTCAAATCAGATTATTACCATTACCTTATTATTCCCAGTTATCTGATTATTGTGTGCCTGTAACCGTGCTCAATGACTTTGTTAACTGTCACATGAGCTCTGCGTGGTGGAACTCGTGAACCAGCAGTTATGCGAATTAATTACATATTTTAAGTCTATTTCCCTGTTTGTGGTATTTTGTAGAGCTCGTTACCATGACAACGCCTGTCAGAGACCTGACGTCCTTATTTTAACAATCAATATATAAATTCTGGTTTGTGTCATATTCATTTTTACATACCGTTACACTTTGTGCCATGTTCTCGTATCCTTTCTTACAGAGGAACGGAAGAGGATCCAGGATTGAACCCTGAGGAACACCATGTTCTGTTACACTCATCTTCATGTACAGTTAAGTTGCATTCACACCAGGTGTGAATAAAACAATTTGTGTGAGGGAATTACAGGTAAAGTTAATGTAAAAATGTGATTAGATGTAAATTCCCATCGGGCTGCACAATGGACACGATGCAAAGCAGCGTGAATGAAGCAAGCAGAGCGATTTTGCATCATACGCTTACTTACTTGTGAGAGATAAAAATCTGAGTCAGCAATTTCACGTGCCTATGAAGCGAGTCAACATAAAATATTCTGGCATTCAAACTTCTGCGGGTAGTGCAATGTGAAAATTTCTGTCGTGTTTGGTGTGAACGCAACATCACAGTTTGTACCATGTTGTATCATTTCTACAAAATCTGAACTTCTGTGACCAATTCGTGTCACAATAGCTAATCAGCATTGAGATCCTCTGGGGACGTATGATGCAGAGGATGTATGTAAGTTCATTTATCAATTCAACAATTTCACATGCATATGATGCAAGTTTTCCACACCTATGAAGTGAGTCAACACAAAATATTCTTACGTTCAAACTCCCGCGAGTAACATGACGTGACAGTTCCCATGATGTTTGGTGTGAACACAACATCACAGTTTGTACCATGTTCTTGTATCGTTTCTTACAGATAAAGTTCTAAAGAGGAGCTGAAGAGGATCCAGGATTGAACCCTGAGGAACACCACGATCTGGGTTCTGTTACATTTGAAGCATTGTATGAAATGTTTTTTAGCTTTTCGTCCTTCATCAGCATTGACTTTCAAAATAAAATGTACTGTGATAAACAGAGTTGGGTATGAAAGTACTTTGATTACTTTTTGCAGTAACGAGTAACCTAACGCGTTAGTTTGCTGTTTGAGTAATCAAATACTTCAGTACATTTTCAAACAAGACATTAGTTACTTCCGTTACTTTTAGAACGCTGGTCCTTCAGCTCCGAAACAACAACGACTGTCGTTTGGTTCTAATAACGGAGATAACGTTAAACCTATCAGTCTGAAAGAAGCCACGGAGCTTGTGGCTCGCTACGTGGTCGGAGAAATGCTGCTGTTGTCTACGGTGGAGTCTAAATAGGTGGAGTAGGACTCGCTGACAGACATATTTCAGACTCAGGACTTGCATTATGCCTGGTACACGCTACACGCTGGTACTCACCAATTATCCCCAGTCGTCTTTCACGGCGTGTGTGATGTCATCGGGTTATTCTTGTCCTGTTTTTATTACTTTCACTATTATTTGAGTCACTGTGTGTGTTCATGTGCCAGCCGACATGTTGTTGTAGTCACCTAAAAGCGTCAGCAGATGGCAGGAGCTACATTTGAAGCGCCATACGTAAACTGTCAAGCTACTGTATCTTCCACAGGAAGTTCTGACAAATGTTTCAGAATAAAAGCCTATTTAGAAAATGGAGGGATTCTCTCAGCCGAGGTTATAAGGGGCTTTTAATTTGAAACAAGTGTTGAGTTTGAAATGACGGTGCGATGTGTTAACTTTACAAAGACAACGGAGCGGATAAAAAGTAAATATATAAACACACAGAGGGATTAATGAATAACGGACCGTCTATAATGTAGTTTGTTTCAAATGAAGCTGAGAGCCTCTGCAGCTGTGGTGAGTAAAAGCCCCGCTGCTATTTGTTAATGTTATTACTTTATGTCCGACCGTGAGGATGTACCATTGTTTGCTAGCTTGATGCTAATGACAGTAACGTTAACTCAGCGGGTTGACAAAGTGCCTCTGCTGTTTCACACCATCATTTCCCCCTTTTACTCTGTGTGGTAACATCCCTAGAGGAAATATTAAAAACGCTGGGGTGTTGTTGTCATACGGTTGTCTACAGCAGCAGATCGTTCTGTGTCTCTACTGGTCAAAGTGACGGCTGTGATGGGAGAACTGGATCTCAGTGAAGGACAAGTGGTCCATAACTTTAATTTGGAGACAAAAAATGTAGGCTTAGCGCCCTGTGGTCCATTGGCCAATAAGAAATGTAGAATACTCAAAAGTACTTTAAAAGTAATTGAGTTACTTTTCTCAGGGAGTAATGTTAGAAGTACTTTTAAAGTAACTGGGTTACTTTACTCAGGGAGTAACGCAGTAAAGTAACTGGTTACTTTTTTAAAAAAGTAACGCAATAACGTACTTTGATTACTTTTAAACTAACTTTTACCCAACACTGGTGATAAAACTGCAACACACTGTAAATACACATAAAATACTGTTGACTGACCACAAACATGCTAACATGCTAACATGCTATAACAGTTCAAGTCTTTAGTGCCATCTGATTGATCTTATTATTTAACCATTTGACTTTGACTTTGGAGAAGAACGGAGGGCTCTGATTGGTGGAGACATCCAGGAGGCGGTTCTCCTCCACGCTGCGCCTAATGGAGCGAATGTCAGCAGCTGGTAGGCCGCCCTTCAGAGACAGCAGCGCCGACACGTGAGCATCACTGTGGAGAGACGACACACAGGAGCGATCAGAAAACACCTGGTGGACAGGTGAGAACAAAAATAACACCAAAGAAGAAAAGAGTTCCTGCCGACGGTCAACGCCCACATGATTACAGACACATTTCTTTATTGTTATTACTTTTGTTTATATAAATCATTATTGTTAATTGTGAGCAGACCAACGTTCAGCTGCTCGTGGACATGATGACATTTACTGCAGTCAAGATTCAGTCGAGTAAAGAACGTGTTTATTAATCAAATGAAACCTGAAAAGTAAAGATTAAAACAAATATAAAAACTAAAGTATCTAAACATAATAAATAAACAATATCAAAACTAGAATTTCTCCTGCGGTTGTTTGTCTCCGCCCACCAGCCAATGAGCCATGATGTCACAGTGAAGCTGACCTTTGACCTTTTGGATATAAATGTCATCACTTCATCCTGTTAGACATTTGGGTTCAAGTTTGTCGTAAGTAGTGTGTGAATTCTTCACACTGACCTTTGACCTTCAACCAACAAATTCTTATCAGTTCATTCTTGAGTCTAAGGGGACGTTTGTGCCAAATTTAAAGAATTTCCCTGAGGGTGTTTTTGAGAATTCACGTTTATGAGAATGGGCCGGACAACCTGAACACACAACACCTGTGTCTGCAGCTATCAGCGGCGCGGAGGAAGAACAAGTCATCGTCCCTGAATCAGAGCCGACAGGAAACAGTTCTTTAAAATGTTGACGTTTGTCATGTGGGATCATGTTTGTGTACAGACTGAATTTAACCAGAGACAAAGTTTGGGCAGGACGGCCTCATGGACGTGAAGTTTGTCCTTTAAAGTGTGAGATCATTCCTGACACTCACGCACATCATCATCATCATCAGAGCTCAATGATGAAGTCTTTAAACCTGTCCCGTCTTGTGTCTGCGAGGAGGAGCGGCGCCAAAACCAGAGGAACACGTTTCCATCTGAGTCACAGGACGACACACCCGACCAAACAAGACGAACCAAAAACCTTCCAGTGAAACAAACGTGGATCAGCTCTGTGGAAAAACGTCAGCTGAGGACAAACAGGAACACCATGTGTTTATGACACAAGAGACGTTAATACAGTACAGGCCAAAAGTTTGGACACACCTTCTCATTCAATGCGTTTTCTTTATTTTCATGACTATTTACATTGTAGATTCTCACTGAAGGCATCAAAACTATGAATGAACACATGTGGAGTTATGTACTTAACAAAAAAAGGTGAAATAACTGAAAACATGTTTTATATTCTAGTTTCTTCAAAATAGCCACCCTTTGCTCTGATTACTGCTTTGCACACTCTTGGCATTCTCTCCATGAGCTTCAAGAGGTAGTCACCTGAAATGGTTTTCCAACAGTCTTGAAGGAGTTCCCAGAGGTGTTTAGCACTTGTTGGCCCCTTTGCCTTCACTCTGCGGTCCAGCTCACCCCAAACCATCTCCATTGGGTTCAGGTCCGGTGACTGTGGAGGCCAGGTCATCTGCCGCAGCACTCCATCACTCTCCTTCTTGGTCAAATAGCCCTTACACAGCCTGGAGGTGTGTTTGGGGTCATTGTCCTGTTGAAAAATAAATGATCGTCCAACTAAACGCAAACCGGATGGGATGGCATGTCGCTGCAGGATGCTGTGGTAGCCATGCTGGTTCAGTGTGCCTTCAGTTTTGAATAAATCCCCAACAGTGTCACCAGCAAAACACCCCCACACCATCACACCTCCTCCTCCATGCTTCACAGTGGGAACCAGGCATGTGGAATCCATCCGTTCACCTTTTCTGCGTCTCACAAAGACACGGCGGTTGGAACCAAAGATCTCAAATTTGGACTCATCTGACCAAAGCACAGATTTCCACTGGTCTAATGTCCATTCCTTGTGTTTCTTGGCCCAAACAAATCTCTTCTGCTTGTTGCCTCTCCTTAGCAGTGGTTTCCTAGCAGCTATTTGACCATGAAGGCCTGATTCGCGCAGTCTCCTCTTAACAGTTGTTCTAGAGATGGGTCTGCTGCTAGAACTCTGTGTGGCATTCATCTGGTCTCTGATCTGAGCTGCTGTTAACTTGCCATTTCTGAGGCTGGTGACTCGGATGAACTTATCCTCAGAAGCAGAGGTGACTCTTGGTCTTCCTTTCCTGGGTCGGTCCTCATGTGTGCCAGTTTCGTTGTAGCGCTTGATGGTTTTTGCGACTCCACTTGGGGACACATTTAAAGTTTTTGCAATTTTCCGGACTGACTGACCTTCATTTCTTAAAGTAATGATGGCCACTGGTTTTTCTTTAGTTAGCTGATTGGTTCTTGCCATAATATGAATTTTAACAGTTGTCCAATAGGGCTGTCGGCTGTGTATTAACCTGACTTCTGCACAACACAACTGATGGTCCCAACCCCATTGATAAAGCAAGAAATTCCACTAATTAACCCTGATAAGGCACACCTGTGAAGTGGAAACCATTTCAGGTGACTACCTCTTGAAGCTCATGGAGAGAATGCCAAGAGTGTGCAAAGCAGTAATCAGAGCAAAGGGTGGCTATTTTGAAGAAACTAGAATATAAAACATGTTTTCAGTTATTTCACCTTTTTTTGTTAAGTACATAACTCCACATGTGTTCATTCATAGTTTTGATGCCTTCAGTGAGAATCTACAATGTAAATAGTCATGAAAATAAAGAAAACGCATTGAATGAGAAGGTGTGTCCAAACTTTTGGCCTGTACTGTATGTCCTGAACAGGAAGTAGAGGAGGCAGCAGCCAATCAGAGTGTCCCATCCAAACTGAGAGTGTCTTCACAACTCTGAATATCTGATCTATTGATGAAGACACAAAGCTTCTCTCTGCTGCTGCAACATGAAACCTCTCAGTGTTTTTCCCTTCACTTCACACACCTGTGACACCTGAGCCCCATCCAGCCACACCTGCTGTCTCCCACGGCAACCAGGTGTCACACAATTGATCCAGGTCAGAGGATCAGTGTTTGAATATGAAAACACAAACTGACAGATTTAACCCCACAGAGCCCGATGCTCTGCAGCAAGACACACACCTGTACACACCTGAACACACCTGAACACACCTGTACACACCTGAACACACCTGAACACACCTGTAGACACACCTGAGCACAGGCTCTGTGGGGTTAAATCTTTCTTCCATCCTGCTAAATGCAAAGGTGGTGTGGGTACTGGAACACACAGTTATCATGTACAGCCTGAGAGGATGACCTGCAGACAATACTCAGGGCTGAAAAGTAACTTTCTGCCTTCGTATGTTTTTCAGTCAAAACTTTTAGTTTACATTCACAGTAAATATCCTGAAACACAGTGAGACATAAATCTGTAACACTCACTAATGATTAAAGATCATCTCTGTTAAAGGAATTGATGATGATGATGATGATGATGATGTTAAATGTGTAAGTGAGTCCTGATACAGAGACACCAGGGAACTGTTTGAAATCCTAAACCTCCTCCTTCCTCTTCTTCTTCTTCCCTGTGACTCAGCATTTCCTTTAACACTGTGATGTGAATATTAAACAGAGATGACATCATCAGGAGACGTCCAGTGAGAAGGCTGGTTTGGTGAGAGTGAAGAATGAGCTGTGACTCTTTTTCCACTTCTACATTCAGACTGTTTCCTGTATGAGGACAACAAACATGAGCTCAACATAAGAAGTGGAACTGAAACTGAACTCAGAGCAGTCTGCAGGATTTTGGGGGAAATATCAGCAGAAATGATGAATAATATTCATCACACGTTTTCTTTGGTTTCAGTCTTTCTTGTTTCTTTAGTCTAAAATGAGCCCTTTGTGGGGCGTCTGCCATGTTACACTGCAACGTATCCTCACACAATAGTTTGTATGATATCCTACGAATTAGCAGCTCACGAATGACGTTAGGTCCTTAACGTAAAGTTACAGAGGTCAGGGTTAGAGAAAAGAAACACGGTGAGGACCAACCTGACAAGTTCACACAGATCTGAAGTTTGAGTTCATTACTTTTCGTGGGGAAACATACAAACAGTGCAGGAGATCAGCCTGTGCACGGCCATGTTTCTACAGTAGCCCAGAATGGACAAACCAAACAATCTTAACGTTTCCATGACAACAGCAAAAACAGATTTATATAAATCCCTGTAAACATGTCAGTGTGAGTGAAATGGTCCTGCAGTGAATGTGTCACAGTGGGACTAACACACCCAGATCATGTGACTCCTGCATGTATACAGTCAATCAGACCCAAACTGGCCGAGGCGCTCTGAGCATGCTCCACAGTTTCCGCCCCGGGCTTTGACCCGGAAGTCCAATAGCATTAAATGTGTAAGAGAAGAAGAAGCCGGTAACAACATGGAGAAATCTACATCCAGAGCCGTGACTTTTTGGACGGACCAAATGTACAGAGCTGTAAAGTTGTCCACCATGGTAGCAGTTAGCAGCTAGCTAACCGTAGCTAACTTGTTTGTCCATTGTTTGGTCTGTGACGTAATAGGTCAACAGGAAAAAGGTCCAATACTAACAAGCTGAAAGGGGGCATATCTCCACCTATCGTAGAGGAGTCGCACATACTTGGCTCAATAAATGGATTCCCCTCCCGTGCTTGTATACTGGGACAAGGACAGTAGGCCAGTTAGATGTCCAAAGCGCCACTTCACTGTTACCATGGAAACGCACTGAGTGACCATGGATGGCGTCTTTCACGCTTTAACGTTACCTGAGGTCATCGCTGGGAGGGGTGAGCAGATGTCACTGAATCCTACAGACTGCTCCTTTAGGTGATGAGCTCAGTGGTAACCAAAACTCTAGCGGCTTGAGGCATCTCTGTTACCATAGCAACTAACAGAAGAGTCCTCTGAGGTCAGAAGCAGTGGTGAGGTGCTGCTGCTGATGTCATCAGTTGTGTCATTATCTAGTACCTATGTACCTGAGGTCGGGGAACGTTCTGGCCAGACTGACGACCTCCAGCTGAACACTTCCTGGATCCTGCAGACGGAGAACCTCAGCGACGCTGCAGAGCATCTCACTGAGCCACAGAGACTCACTGCAGCCCTGAGGACA
Source organism: Epinephelus fuscoguttatus (assembly GCF_011397635.1). Lineage (NCBI taxonomy): Eukaryota > Metazoa > Chordata > Actinopteri > Perciformes > Serranidae > Epinephelus > Epinephelus fuscoguttatus. Next base: position 716,659 of record NC_064762.1, on the reverse strand, counting down.
CACACACAGGACTGTCAGAGGACCACATCTGTACCACATCTGTAGTGTCACATGTTGGAGGTCGTGATGTCAGAAAGTTCCAGTAAAACACAAGAGGAAGATCCCACAGTCTGATACTGAACATGCAGGTGTGTGTGTGTGTGTGAGTGTGTGTGTGAGTGTGCAGGTGTCTCACTTCCTGTTTGAAGAAGTCATTGATCTTTTGGGCGTCTTCAGTCATCCTCTGAGCTCCGCCCACCTGCTGCTCTCTGCTCTTCGTCCTGGTCTTCATCATCCTCTTCACATACTGCAGAACCAGGTCCTGATGGAGGACACACAGCAGGGACTGCAGACAGACAGACAAACAGACAGACAGACAGGAGGTCAGTCAGATGGACAGACAGGTGGTAAACACACAGGTAAACTGTCTCACCTTTCTGCAGGCTGGTTTCAGGTCGGTCAGGTCGGTCAGCTGTTGGCTCAGAGAGTCCAGCAGCAAGTCGACGACAGGAAGTGACCCGTCCAACCAGACCGGCGTCCACAGGGGGCTGAAACTTGCCTGAAAACAACCACTGATGAGGAAACACTCTGAGCTCAGCTAAGATAATACACACAATCAAACTGTTGATTTAAACCAGTGTGAATATTACTTGTATAAAAATTCAAAAAGCAAATCAGTTCAGTATCTTTATGATCTATCTCTGAGAGACAGACAGCACATCTCCACCACCCTCAGGTACTGACAGACAGACCGGTCCACTCTGTGTGTTTCCATCCAACTTTATATCTGTATTTCCAATTTGTGCATAAAAACCAACAGTGGAAATGTCTCAAATTCAAAAGGCTTTTAACAGCGTCTGTCTGCACACAGCAGCATTAGCAGAACGTTGGATTCTACAGCACATACTAAAAACTACAATCACCATCCTGTGGTTGTATAACTCCGCCCACCAGTCCACCCTGTGGTTATATGACTCCGCCCACCAGCCCACCCAGTGGTTATATGACTCCGCCCACCAGTCCACCCTGTGGTTATATGACTCCGCCCACCAGCCCACCCTGTGGTTGTATGACTCCGCCCACCAGTCCACTCTGTGGTTGTATGACTCCGCCCACCAGTCCACCCTGTGGTTGTATGACTCCACCCACCAGTCCACTCTGTGGTTGTATGACTCCTCCCACCAGTCCACCCTGTGGTTGTATGACTCCACCCACCAGTCCACCCTGTGGTTGTATGACTCCGCCCACCAGTCCACCCTGTGGTTGTATGACTCCTCCCACCAGTCCACCCTGTGGTTGTATGACTCCGCCCACCAGTCCACTCTGTGGTTGTATGACTCCTCCCACCAGTCCACTCTGTGGTTGTATGACTCCTCCCACCAGTCCACCCTGTGGTTGTATGACTCCACCCACCAGTCCACCCTGTGGTTATATGACTCCGCCCACCAGTCCACCCTGTGGTTGTATGACTCCGCCCACCAGTCCACCCTGTGGTTGTATGACTCCTCCCACCAGTCCACCCTGTGGTTGTATGACTCCGCCCACCAGTCCACCCTGTGGTTGTATGACTCCTCCCACCAGTCCACTCTGTGGTTGTATGACTCCTCCCACCAGTCCACTCTGTGGTTGTATGACTCCTCCCACCAGTCCGCCCTGTGGTTGTATGACTCCACCCACCAGCCCGCTCTGTGGTTGTATGACTCCGCCCACCAGTCCACCCTGTGGGTTGTATGACTCCGCCCACCAATCCACCCTGTGGATGTATGACTCCGCCCACCAGCCCGCTCTGTGGTTGTATGACTCCGCCCACCAGTCCACCCTGTGGGTTGTATGACTCCGCCCACCAGTCCACCCTGTGGTTGTATGACTCCGCCCACCAGCCCGCTCTGTGGTTGTATGACTCCGCCCACCAGTCCACACTGTGGTTGTATGACTCCACCCACCAGTCCAGTGTCTCTGACAGTCTCCATCCATGTCAGTGAAAACATGGATGCTTCACACACAGAAGATCTATACAATCAGCACAGTTTCAAGATTAGAGTCACCAATTCAGTATCTGACCAAATGTCTCCCCTTCTGTTCCTGAGATATGACGTTAAAACATGATGATGTCACAGTCAAGCTGACCTTTGACCTTTTGACCTTCATGATCTTATCCTGTTAGACATTTGTGTCAAGTTTGGTCAGAATTAGTGAATGAATTCTTCAGTTGTGGACAAAACTTTTGACCTTTCGACCACAAAATATATTATATATATTTATTCTTCAGTCCAAGTGGACGTTTGTGCCAAATTTAAGGAAATTCCCTCAGGACATTCTTGAAATATCATGTTCACAAGAATACAATGGATGCAAGGTCACAGCAACTTTGACCACCAAAATCTATCAGTTCATTGCTGAGTCCATGAGGATGTTTGTGCCAAATTTGAAGAAGTTGCTGAGGCGTTCTTGAGATGTTTATGTTCACGAGAATGGGACTGACAGAACCGCATATTAAAGGGACTTTGTGTTTAATTGAAGTTTTACAGTATTAATTAAAAATCAATATCATAAACCTAAACATCCTGATACTGGAGTGTATCAATGTTTTCTTCGCCCTGATCAATGACCGTTTGTGTTTATTGATTATGGGATGTGACGATAGTGATCGGTGGATAAACATGTATGACTGCAGTATTTGTACCTTCATCTGGGTGTGAATGGGACAGGTAATACACCTGTACCCACAATCCTTCAGGGCGGACAGAGTGTCCAGACAGCGACGTCTCTGCTCCTCCGACAGACTTCCTGTTTGACCTGTGATGTAATCCCTGAGGACAGTCACAGAGAGCCAATCAGCAGCAGAGTCCATCTTTCTACACTTCCCAGAATGCTTCAGGACATAAAGTCTTAAAATGACTGGTGTGTGAGTGCAGGTGCGACAGGTGCGACAGGTGCAACAGGTGTTTGATCGTACCTGAACTGCTGCTCACAGACCAGGTGAGCTTTGACCACTGAGCGGACGTTACCGTGGGCTCCCTTCACAAACTCCTCCACACACTTCCTGTAGCTGAAACACACACTGACATCACACCTGGGACAATACACCTCATTCATTTTCAGTGGGCGGAGTCTACCTGCTGAGGAAGCTCTCCAGGTGAGCTGTGATCCTCTGAGCTTTCCTCTGGTCTCTGACCACACAGCTCAGTTCAGTCAGGGAGCTGTTTATCACCTGAAGACACCAACACAGAGACACATCCAGGTACACCTGCTGCACACCTGTTCATATCACCACCTGGATTACAGGTGTTTCCTTGTGGTTTATACTGAGTATTCCACCTCACCTGTCTCACCTGTACTGACTGTATCCCACCTGAGTCTCACCTGTATGACATCTATGGCCAGTGGACTGAAGCAGTACTGGTCGATGAGTTCAGGTGTGTGCCCGCTCAGCCAGCTCTCCTCCTCTTTCCTCAGAGCTGTGTTCAGCCACAGCTTCACTTTGTCCTGAAGGAAAGACGTTACAGTGACGTGACAGGGAACAAACCCTCAGAGAACATGAGAGGCTCCTCTGACTGGGACCAGTTCCCATCAGTCACTGGTCTGTACCTCTTTGTGGTTCAGGTACTGGTCCTCCAGTCGGGTGAGCTGATCCTGCAGCAGCAGAGAACCCAGACAGGCTGTCTTTATCTTCCCCTCCAGTTCTTCATGTTTCAGGACTTCACTGCAGGAGGAAACAAACACACTGATGCTTCAGTCCGTGTTAAAGATTCAGTCATACAGGAAGTGATGCGTTCACACCGTAAGACTCACTGTGGATAGTAGTGATTGATCCAGAACAGGTATCCTGCAACAGGCATCAGACACACCTGCACAGAGTAAAGGTTGAGGATGTCCATCTGTGGAGGGTAACAGTCCTGCACCGTCCGCACCACCGTCAGCAGGTCCTCCTTCACACGCTTCCCCATACGACACACCTGCACAGGTACATCAGTAACATGATGACACACCTGCACAGGCACATCAGGAACATGATGACACACCTGCACAGGTAATTCAGGAACATGATGACACACCTGCACAGGCACATCAGGAACATGATGACACACCTGCACAGGTACATCAGGAACATGATGACACACCTGCACAGGTACATCAGGAACATGATGACACACCTGCACAGGCACATCAGGAACATGATGACACACCTGCACAGGCACATCAGGAACATGATGACACACCTGCACAGGTACATCGGTAACATGACGACACACCTGTACAGGTTGATGACTCACCTCCTTCTTCAGAGGAGACGACAGCCCTTCGGTCCCGCTGCAGTCTTCCTCAGCAGCCTTCATCAGTCTGGACTCCACCATCTTCTGCAGCAGCGTGTTGTGAGTGCTGAGACACTTCTGAGGACGCCACACGGGGACTCTGTCCTTTGCACAGTCTGTCCAGCGCCGGTCCTGCACCTCCTGCTGCTGGATGGAGGCCACAGCGCTCCTTAGGACCTTCAGATGCTCTGAGGGGGAGGTGCAGGAGGAGGAGGGGGAGGAGGAGGGGCTGGAGGAGGAGGTGGTGAAGGTGTTGTGGACGGCCATCCACATCTGCAGCCTCAGAACCTCAAAGTCTCTCTGTAGCTGGTCCTTCTCCTCCTCCTCACTGTGGGAGTCCTGACTGAACAGCTGCTCCTCCCTGATGATCAGCCTCCTGCTCACGTCCTCCAGCTGCTCCTCCACCTGCTGCTGCTGCAGGGCCTCCTCAAAGTTCAACTCATCCTCTGAAACACACAAACAGTTTTCTTATCAATGAACTCTTACAGATCCACCAGGTTCTGTTGGTTCTGACCTGACGGTGTTCTGTCTGTGGTTCTGTCGGTTCTGACCTGCAGTGTCAGTGCGGTACTGCTGTTTACGGTTCTTCCAGATCTTTGCAGGGTTCTTCAGTTTGGGCAGCCTCCTCCTCTCTTTGTCTCGGTTCTCCTCGACGTCTCCTGCTGTGGAAACAGAACGTTCATGTTCTCGTCATTCAAACAGAAACAGTAAATAAAGAACTTCCTGTGATTTGCCTGATTAAACTCAATTACCCAGAAGTCCTCAGACCTTTGGAGCCAGTCTTTAATCACCATTGGTCACTGTGACATGTGACTCATGACATCAACTGAGAATTAAAAAGTTGCAGACATCATCAACCTGAGCTGATGACATCACAGCCTTAAATCCAGCTCACGGGCTGTGAGCCGAGCACGATAACATGAAGGAGGTCACATGTCACGTGTTTGCTGGCTATAAATAAGGTGCTTATAGTCACTGATGACATCATTAATCAGAGGTTTAAACTGATATTGATTTTATGAGACTAAGTTAATGAATTAGAAATCAGGGACCAGCTTCACAAAACACCTCAAGTTTTCTCTTTAAGTATGACATTTAATTTCTCCTTAGCTGAGGGATTTAACACAGTTGTACAGAATCCCTTAAAATGTTTCCTTAGTTAAGGAAAAACTCATTTAGTGCATTGAAAGAGATTTTACAGTGGAACATGTTTCCATGGAGACTATTTGTTTGTGACGCCTGAGATCGTCTCACTGAGATCGATGGTGAAAACTGTGTGAAGAAAAGAAGAGAATAAAAACAGAGGAACAGATGAAACTTCAGGAGGAACAGATGAAACTTAAGGAAGAACAGATGAAACTTAAGGAGGAACAGATGAAACTTAAGGAAGAACAGATGAAACTTCAGGAGGAACAGATGAAACTTAAGGAAGAACAGATGAAACTTCAGGAGGAACAGATGAAACTTCAGGAGGAACAGATGAAACTTCAGGAGGAACACAGTCAGAGAAAGAACAAAGTACAAAATAAATGTGACCCTTAAATACAGGAAACAGGAAACGACTGTGAGGAACATGAATTCAGTCAAATCTTAAGTGTAAAATCAGAAGCGTGTCCGTCAGGTCCTCCTGATCTCAGAAAACTCGTCTTCATTTATCACCTTAAACTCAGTCATGTCAAGTCAGAGGGACCTTAAGGGTTTTTTTTTATCCTTACTTTGGTTGCTAAGGTTTTTCATGCAGCAGTTAAGGGATTCCTTAAGTGTTGGATAGAGACAAGGAGACAACCTTAAATACTTAAGTGAACTTTTTAAGGAAACCTTAAGGAGAAAGTTTAAGGGTGTTCCGTGTGACAGATTTTATTTGAGGAAACATCAACTAAGACTTTAAATCTTAACTTGAGGTGTTTCCAGTTTCCCCTTTGTAAAGGCTGCTGACACAGTTTGATTCAATGTGAATAATCAGATGATGTCATTAATAATTCATTGTGATGAGCACGTGCCAGCTGGGACACACACACACACACACACACACACACACACACACACACACACACACACCTGAACAACCTAAAGAAGAAAGTGTGAGCAGTCCAGTGAACACAGAGCTGCAGTTTCCCTTCACGGTGTCATGTTACAATAACCCTCTCACCAGACTGTTACTCATTCACATCAACACTGAACACTGATGAGTCTGAAGTTGAACCGTGTTTGTTATTAACGCAGATCAATAAACCGATCACCATCACACCCGCTGACTGTGGTGACGTCACAGTTTAACGGTCGATCTGAGCGGAAATAAATTAACCCTTCACAATAAAACTCTGAACATTAAAGGACAGTTAGTCAGTAAAGAGAAACAGACAAACGCAGCTTCCTACCTCTCATCTCTCCTGCGTTTGATTCTCTAATGGAGCAGCCCGGAGGGGCGGGGCTACAGTCATGAGGGTGGAGCCACCTGTCTGTCTGTGTGTCTGTCTGTCTGTCTCTGTCTGTCTGTGTGCAGGCTCTGGTGACTGATCATCACACAGTGTGGATAAATACAGAGAGCAGAGGATCAGGCACACACACACACACACACACACACACACACACACACACACACACACACACACGGATCATGATCATCAACAGTGAAAGGCTCCTCCTGGTCCGCAGCGCCCCCCTGAGGCCAACAGCGGAAACTGCAGATCTGCCTCAGTGTCTGACGTCACTCTGCAGCCTCAGTTTAATAGACTCCCCAAACACATGACGTCATCATCATCATCATCATCATCATCATCTCTTTACTGAGTCTAAATAAAACAATCATCATCATCATCATCATCATCATCTCTTTACTGAGTCTAAATAAAACAATCATCATCATCATCATCATCATCATCAGTGAGTCTGAACAGAATCCTCACCTGAGCCGCTCTGACGACTCCTGCTGGACACAGACTGAAGCCACATCATCTTCATCAGGACCAGAACCAACAGAACCTTTAGGGTCCAGAATCTGCTGCTGCTGCTGAGACCAAACCTGATCTGAATGTCTCAACTGTGTCTCAGAGCATCTCTTCTTACTCCTCCTCTTCCTCACACTCAGCTGCTTTTTACTTTCACTTTCTCTTTGAGCTCTGTCTGCAGATTTATTTTAGTCCTCCTCCTCCTCCTCCTCCTCCTCCTCCTCCTTCCTCCTCCTGGCACCCTCAGCCTTTCAGCCTCAGCTCTGGGTAAACAAGCGCCTGATTTGGGGTGACTAAGCAGCTGGGAGGGATTTTTCATCAGAGAGAACTCTTCATCAGAGAGAACTCTCCTGGTTAAAGTTAGGACGGCGTGGTGTTTGTGTGAAAGTGAACAGACTTCCTTGCAGAGAGTTTACAGAGAGAACTTCTCTCGTACAGTGAGTGTGCAGCACACGTGTTGTCTGGGTGAAGACAGACTCAGAGGAGACAGATATCAGTATTGATCCTATTGACAGCAGGATTAATCATCAAAATAAAAAGGTAGTATCTAGAATATTGATGTTTTGGTATCGACCCATCCGTCACCACCTGATACTCCTGTTCCACCAACATGGAACCACAGACTGTGTAAAATACCAGATGTGTCTTCAGTGACATCATCTGTTGGTGTGTGGACTCACATTTTAAAACCTTAGGTTCGGTGTTTTGGATTTTTGGAGCCAGTAGTGACCTTATTTGGACGAGAGCTAACTTTAACAGTAGCTGCTAGCTTGGTTAGCACGGTGCGATTACAGCTGTGGTGATAACACTAATGCTACAGAGAGGTGATGGAGCCTGTGGTGGAGGAAATGTTGCTCCACAAGCGACTCTCCGTCTGTCAGAGTGTTGGGAAAATACTGGTCACAGACAGTTGAAGACCTCCAGGTAAAAACAATATATTCACGAGTAACCAGTAATGAGTAATCTATTACATTTTTAGAATAATGAGCCCGACACCGTGCGACGCCCTGCGCTGATGTCACATCCTTGATCACAGTGGTTCTGATTAAAACAGGTGGAAACACAGGCTGCGCCTCAGAGAGTCCTGAACAGAACCGCTTCATGAACCAGAACTCATGTGGTGTTAGTGTCTGAGCTGCACTGATGACATCACAGTGCTAGTAGCCAATCAGATGTGAGCTGGGACAGAGATTGTGTGTGTGTGATGTAACATGATCAGTGGTCAGGTTTAATAATCGATGCAGCTGTGATCAATAATAGACGAAGGAGGAGGATGATGAGGTCAGTGGGACACACCATCCTCACCCTCTCACACCACCTGGACTCACTGCACCATCCTCACCCTCTCACACCACCTGGACTCACTGCACCATCCTCACCCTCTCACACCACCTGGACTCACTGCACCATCTTCACCCTCTATAAGCAGAGGAAATCTCTGCTAGCTGCTAGGCTAATTTATACAATGTAAAATGCCATAGGCTTGTGCTAATAACGTTAGCATGTTGTATTTGTGGGGAAAATGTGTCCAGATAAAGACAAGTGTTTGTCTGTGAATGCTGCGAGTTATAGTGAAGCTGATTTGTGTTTGACACTGTCTCTATTAAGCCATGTTTAATGTGTGTTTAATGTGTGTTTAATGTGTGTTTTGAATCAACTAAACTTTACAGCACTTCACAGAAACCTCTGCCACCATCTAGTGTTCCAGTCTCTATATACAGACTATATAGCAGCATATTTACTTATATATAAATGGAAGTCGGAAACGGAAGTTCGTCTCCTCCACCCAAATCAAACCGGACTGCCAAAAAATCGGGGGTCTGCCCCATCAGCTGTATTCGGTGTCCGCCGGAAGTCAGACGCTGAATACAGCCGATGGGTTCCTTGAATGCCTCACACACACGTATAAATGACCATAACAGCGTAGGCTCTGCTGCACAAGTATAACTCAGCTTTAGTGTCTTACAGTTGGTAATTCACGAGCAAGGAACACGCAACCAATCAGATACGTTTTAGAAGATTTATTGGACAACAATGAATTGGATGGATGGATGGATTATTGAGTGCGGTGTGGGGAGATGTGGAGGTCTGTAGTGGCGCCCGGGCATCGATGAACCCCTAGTGTCCTAGAGGAGAGGAGACAGGGAGACAAGGTGAAAGAGGGTGGGAGGGAGGGATGTGAATGCAGCAGCGAGAGACTGAGGAAAGGGTTGGTTCTGCTTATATTGTAGGCTAGAAGGCTGTGATTGGTGTGTGTTCCCATTCCTGAAACTGGGCTTTAACTAGCTTCGATAAATCCCAGTGCACCATGATACACAGAGTCCAGAGCATGCAGACACTGTGAGGGTGCATTCATATGTATATGTAGATAATACATCCCATAATCAACACAGTGAGGAATGAGGCAGAGAAGCAGCTTCTGTCTCTAAAATAAAAACCCCTGTTAATCACATCTGACAGTGACGACACTCTGAAACCAAATCACACAGACGCAGTCAAATCAGGACGACATGCAATCCACACACACACACACACACACACACACACACACACACACACACACACACACACACACACACACAGGAAGAGACACCTGAAGTCAAACAGAGAGCAGCAGTCGTCTGTCAGACCAACAACAAGCTTCAACCTCTGTGGGATTACTTTTATTATTATTTACTACATCATCATCATCATCATCACCATCATCATCATCATCATCATCATCATCATCATCACCATCATCATCATCATCATCATCATCATCATAAGGTGGGTAAAGTCTTCTTTACTTATTTTAATAATCAGTGTGTATAGCAGTGTACACCATCTCCTGTGTACCGACAGTAAACCAGACTTCTGTAAATAAATAAATAAACAAAGTTCTGTAAATAAATAAATAAACAAAGTTCTGTAAATAAATAAATAAACAAAGTTCTGTAAATAAATAAATAAACAAAGTTCTGTGTTCTGAGTTTTTCAGGTTTGTTCTTCAGGGTCAGTTGGTGGATTTAAGTGTAAGATGTTTCTGTGTGAAGCGAAGCAGAACCCTGTGGTTAAAAAACAGGAAGTAAAGAAGTTCCTTAATATAATAACATGTCAGTTGCCATGGTGATGTGGCTGTTTGTCTGTCAGCTGTGATGTGTTCAGGGTTCCCTCCTGCAGTGGAAAAAAAGAGCTCATTAATTGTGTTAAATAATCCAAAAGTTTCCAAAGGTTCATTTTACCTGAACGAATCTGAACCAGACATCAGAGAGACTGAGACAACTCGTACAGAGACCTGTACAGAGACCTGACCAGAGACCTGACCAGAGACCTGTACAGAGACCTGACCAGAGACCTGACCAGAGACCTGTACAGAGACCTGTACAGAGACCTGAGCAGAGACCTGAGCAGAGACCTGAGCAGAGACCTGACCAGAGACCTGACCAGAGACCTGTACAGAGACCTGTACAGAGACCTGAGCAGAGACCTGAGCAGAGACCTGTACAGAGACCTGTACAGAGACCTGAGCAGAGACCTGAGCAGAGACCTGACCAGAGACCTGACCAGAGACCTGTACAGAGACCTGTACAGAGACCTGACCAGAGACCTGACCAGAGACCTGTACAGAGACCTGTACAGAGACCTGAGCAGAGACCTGAGCAGAGACCTGTACAGAGACCTGTACAGAGACCTGTACAGAGACCTGACCAGAGACCTGACCAGAGACCTGAGCAGAGACCTGTACAGAGACCTGACCAGAGACCTGACCAGAGACCTGTACAGAGACCTGACCAGAGACCTGTACAGAGACCTGACCAGAGACCTGAGCAGAGACCTGTACAGAGACCTGACCAGAGACCTGAGCAGAGACCTGACCAGAGACCTGTACAGAGACCTGTACAGAGACCTGTGTCTGTTTAGAGGTGAATCAGGTCCTTTTCTATTCACAAGCCGTTTCTTAATACTCATGTTCAGCAGTTCGGACTTGTGGACTTGGCAAATCCACGCGAGACTCTGTGATCTTGAGCATTGACGAGATGGAGATCAAAAATCAATAATTTACATGGATTGGAGAAGACGTCTTGGTGCAGTTATTGTAGCAGGATTTCTATACCTGCAGGCTGAGGAGGATAAAGTACATCAGATTTGTACTTAAGTACAGTAGCTACTTGAGTAAATATACTTAGTTACTGTCCCTCACTGCATTTGTCTCATCATTATGCTTTCTGTCTACATTTTTATGGAGACGTGACAGTTTACTTGGTACACCTAGAACAAACAACAGCAGTTTAATATTCAGTCTGACATTTTATTGACGTGTTGAGTTGTAGATTGTGGTGCTGTTGAACTGTACTGGATTACACTGACAGCAGTTTGTCATTTAGTCTGTGCTCACCAATATAAATGGATCAAACAGGTCAGATGTTCAGAGGAGAAGTTTATTCAGACATCAGGAATACGATTCATATCAGATAATCAATATTTAAAATGCTGTTGAATAAATACTACAATAAAGACAATTAATCTTTAAATACAATAAATAAATTACAATAAATTCTTAAAATCATTATTGAATGGTAAAAACACATCAATAAGCAAAAGAATACAAAGAACATTTAATAATATAATAATATATCTTATATAGTGAGACTGAATGTTGCCCATTAGACATTCCCCAAACAGATTACACGTCATATTTAACCACTACAGAGATATCAGTGACGAGTTTAAAAGGACGACCAGAGCACTGCTGCTCTCGGTGGGGCAGCCTGAGCGCTCGTACACATGTTTATTATCTATGAGCGCTGACACCGCTGTCATCTAGCGGACCTCACATTCAACTGGGCTCTGTGTTAAAACATCGACCACGAGTTTAAACTACGCATGAAAACACTACGTTCAGTGACAACACAACAGTCACATATCAGTAATTACATCTTTCCCTCACTTGTTATTTTCCAATGATTGCTGCTAAATGCATGCTGGGATACCTGGCTGTCTGAAGTCCACACAAGTCTGTTCCGATGCATCCCCGGTGAAATGGGCGTGGCGAGAACACATCCGGGAATTTGGACTGAACTTGGCCAGATGTGAACTTTGAATTGGAACAGCACTTGGGCTGTGACTGATGACGTGTCACAAGAACACATATTGAGAAACGGCTCCAGTCTTTTATTTTGTTAATTTTATTTTGTCCCTCAGCTTCCTGTTTCCTGTTGTCTTTACATTCTGATTGGCTGAGATGACAGAGGTGATGAACACCTGCGACTCAACGGTGGGTGGAGCTTCAGGAGAGGATGTACTGGCTCTGCAGGTGAAGCACACACACACACACACACACACGATGTGAGCTCAGAGACTCCAACAGGTGAGTCCTCCTGAAGTCACCAAGCTCTCTGATTGGTTTCCTCCTCCTCCTCCTCCTCCTCCTCCTCCTCTTCCTCCTTCAGGTGGACTGTTTTCCCAAACTCTCCAGGCGTCTGCCCTCCATCGTGGTGGAGCAGACAGATGGAGGACAGGTGGAAAGCGGCGAGCTCCGCTGGCCTCCTGATGATGTCAGCTGTGATGTCAGAGAAGGCCACACCCAGAAGACAGGTGAGGTCGTCCGACATTAGAGGAAGATTCATTGTCATCACAAAGTATTGACTGACTTATTGTCACAGTTTGATTGATCAGCAATAACCAGTAATTTTTCTTTTCATTGTAAATAATCAGTGATTGATTATCAATAATCACTTATAATCAATAATCAGTGTACCTGAGCCAGAGTGAGTGACATCATCAGGTGTTTATTTCTCAGGTGTACCTGTGGAGGAGGCGGGGCCAGAGGAGCAGGTTATGGGCGGAGTTTAAAACCTCTGACTGACGTGGCTTCTTCTTCAGCCAATCAGTGTGAAGGACTTTGTGATGCGGGGCGCGGCAAACTCAGCCGTAGCCCCACCCCCAGATCAGGGGGCGGAGTCAGACCAGGACACCCTGAGCCAATCCACGAGGAGAAATTAAATTTTAAAAAGTTTGAGGAGGCGATGGGCCCCAGAGGATTCCGGGATGATGACCTGCGTATATTATGTTATATTACCGACGCTGTGATCCACGATCACACATTATGTTGACTTTATAAACTTTATTAAAACTTATTAAACTAACAAACATGAAAATAATCTCACGTGTGTTTCTATTTACGTGGTTATAATATTTTAGGTCACTGTACGTTAAGAGAAGCATCAGAACAAGAAGCATCTTGAACCTGTGACGTCACTGTTTTGTTGAGCAGGTGTGTGAACGTGCAGCAGCCTCAGACCTCATTTACATCACAAATGATGGGTTTGCGTAACGCTCGCAGATGGTCGCTGTGTACTCGCGTTTTCATTTCGGCCAGCATGTTAACATGTTAGAGCATTCACACTGCATCCATTCTAGCCGCTGCTCGAGTTGCGCTGCTTTTGCGAGCAAGCTCGAAAATAGAAGAGACGCCGATTTTTTGTGCGAGTCGCGAGAGAATGGTCGTTGTATTCAACAAAAAAATCAACCTCTCCGGTGGCTGAGAGAGGTCACAACACACACAAACATGTGTTTAGTAGTTATTCAAAGCAGACAAAGACTACTTACACATTTGTAGTGCTAAATATTAATTCTCCAAGCGTTGGAATAATCACTGGCGTGCAGACCTGTCCACCCTGCGCTTTGGTTTATTGGAGATTTGCAAACACAGTGCTCTGTCGCCACCAACTGCTCAGGTGTGGTTTGTATTTTGACGGGACAGCAGCGGCCACTGCACAACGTGTTTGTTCGGTTTTGGTGTGAATACACGTGTGCTGCCGCTACGCTTCTGGAACGCTTCACAAACGCATTGCTTGCGGTGTAAATGAGGCCTCAGATGTCAGTGTGTGAACGTGTTAAACTGCTTTGAGTGGTCGCAGGAAAAGTGTGACTCCATTTACTTAAAGGGAGAGTTTGGGGCTTTTTTAGCAGCGGAGCTGAATGAGGTACAGCCAGCAGGTGGCGCTCTGCAGAAACAGAAGTCAGCTGTTTCCTGATATGGATTCAGGTTCACGACAAAACAGATTTTAGTCATTTAAAGGTGCGGACACACCAAACCGACATCAAAGAACTAGCGGCGATGAAAGCCAACTGTTGCGTCGTCTACGTCGCCTCACGTCGCCCTGTGTCAGTTGCATTTGAACACACTACACGGACTACATCCGACGGCCAAGTAGCACGTACGTTCTGCGCCTGCGTGAGAGAGAGCGGAGTGAGAGAGTGGTACATCCTGTCAGCCTGTCAGAGACTAGCGGAGGCTAACTGGCTGTGCTTCCCTCTGGTCATGCTGCGGCTAACGCTCCGCTAGCCGCTCCCAGCTAGCTCCGGTTTGTTATTCAGGTTAAAGTGTGAAGAAGCAGCGGGTCTGTGGGGCAGCTGAGTGAAGTGGAGCCTGAGGAGGAAGCACCGGTTAGCCCCGGTTTCACTACAGGCAGATTCACTCGCTACAGGGGCGAGGAAATAAAACCTGAACAGCCAATCAGAGTGATCTCTCTCATTGACAAGCTCCACCGCCGATTCAACATTCAATTAGCCGAAAAGCCGCTGACGATGCGGGACACGCTGCAAAAACTTTGGTCGACGGCCGACCGTCAGCTTGGTGTGTCAGGGCCTTTAGAGACGTTTGCACTGCAGTGACAGATCAGAGTACCTACAGGGCAACTCAGTGTTTGAGGCTCAAATGAAACGTCAGTGACCATCAGCGTGCATGAAATCAGTTTATTACAAATGACAGAGTGATAGAAAGAAATCCTGTTGATGATGAACACATGAATGTCCAGCAGAAGGTCTGAGAACAGGAAACACACACACAGTCATTATCAACACTTCCTACAGTCACATGCACTGGAACACAACCAGTTACCTGGAGCAGCAGCAGTTACATCATCACAGCCATGGCCAATCGGGCTCACGCTGTGAGCAGGTGAGGAATCGATACATTCTCATTGGCTGCAGAGCACGAAAACACCATGACCGTCAAAATAAAAGCCCGAAGAATCTCAGCTGTGGGTGTTTGTCAAATGAAAAAGTGCACATTTGGTGAACTCGTCTCAAACTCTCACCTGCCTTGAGCTACAGGAAGCATGCGCTCTTCAAAATAAAAGTCACTTTACAGCAACAGCCCTCCCGTCGTCCGTCCTCATGTTTCAGACAGATGTCAGGAGAGCTAGGCTAGCAGTTTCCCTTCACTTCCAGTCTTTGTGCTAAGCTAGGCTAACTGCATCCTGGACATGATGAAGGTGGTCTATGAAACACGTGAAGCAGAAGACAACTGACGGGAGGACTGATCTGTCTTACTTACATCTGCACACACACACACACACACACACACACACACTGAGCAGGTGAATAAATACTTTATTAAACGTGATGGTTTTTATGACACCGTGTCCCGACAGCGAGCGTCATCATCACAGCTCTCATCTCAAGATCACACTCGAGACGTGAACTCTTAAAAGACGAGCCAGGACTTTGTGTCTTCATAAGTTCTTACTTTTTATTTAGTGACATTAAGTGGAGATGACAAACAGCCGTCAGCAGGCAGGTCGTTATCAGCGATGACACGTTCAGCTCCCTGCTGATCTCCCTCCTCTCAGCTGACACCTCCTTTAAGTTTCTGTGGTGACATGAGGAGGAGTCCTGTCGATCATTTCTCATTTGAACGTCATGAATCAGCTGATCTACGCTCACTGCGGCGCTCTCAAAGTGAGCGACAGGAACAAACAGACACGTGATGTCTGACAAAAGTTCATGTCTAAACTGCGTCGCTGCTTCACTCGGTCTGTTCACGTTCAGTCAGGACACGGTGACACATGAGTGCATCATTGAACCTGGAAACTAAATAATCTGACGTGGAGAGCTTTCAGCTACATCACATGGTCTTCCTCAGGGAGCGCAGTTTGATCTTAGAGACGGATCAGACGGCCTATGTTACATATGTGAAGCGAGTTCGGTACACGTAGGTGGAAGCAGCTTTGGGGGCCATTATTTAACACCCGATCCCAACGCGCCCACATCAGGTGTAAACTTTCACCAGTCCTGACGTGTGTGCAGCGTCATGAGTTTCACCTTCAGATTCATTTCAGAGCCAGTAACAATAACTCCTTCACTTCCTGTACGACCTTCGTGACTTCCTTCGCTTCGTGCTCTGACGAAATGATGTAACTTGTGAGATCGTGCTTGTGTCGTCATGTTTGATACGTGATTGCTTTTTTGTTTACTTGTACGTAACATGATGTTTGAGTGTTTATCATGTTACATAGCTGTTTGTTTCAGCTGTCTGATTTATGTGTCGTTCCCTGGGAGGACTGATGGGGATTGGGATCCAACGCTTGATCAGTGACTTCTGGCACCAGACACCAACAAACAAAGTCATCCCTTCACGTCGGTATGACACACAGCCGTTATCGTGTCATGCTGCCCGGCAGCGTCAGGGGACAAACACCAGAGTTAATGGGGCCACAGTGGGGCGGGCGGTGGATGAGTCCAACAACCACTGACTTTCATGTTCTTCCTAAACGTAACCAGGTGTGTTTGTTGTTGAAGGAAAAAAACTACGTTGTACCGACGTAACTTTTATTTTGAAAGAGACTGTATCAAACTGTACATTTCCTGTGAAAACAGAAGTGTATTTTGAAAACAGACAATGCATGTAACAGGCTGAAGTTGACACGGCGTCCCAGAACGTCAACAACCAACACACCCAGGGTACCTTGGACGTCATATGTGGACGTGGAAAGTCCATGACCAAACGTGGACATGTGACGAGGTCACAGTGAGGATGATCATGGAGGATCCTAATAAACTAAGCTAGAGATCAAATCACAACATTTGTTTACAGTAACCTCCAGGTAGGAAATCACAGCGTCATGTTCGTATGCGGCGCTGAGCAGACGCTGCTTCAACTGATTTGTTTTTACCCACCTAGAAAACAAATTAATATCCGTTTAAATGTTCACTGTCTAGAATACTTTCACCTCACCACCTCGCTGTCAGACGACCTGACGGAGAACTGAAGCCGTTATCTCAGAGCCTCCACACCGCACTGACATCATCATTTCACTTGACAGAAACGAGCTGCCTCCATCAGACAGTGTGGAGGATAAGGTGGAGAAAATATTCAAATATAAGCTTCACTTACACTGATGTGAATTTTTCAGGTGGCTAAACTACATTTAGCTGCGGCTCCGTCCACAGCAGGACACTGTTCAGCCTCTGTGACGTAGGTCTGCTTCATCAGCAATAATCAGTACTGTCAGGTCGGACCTCCTGTTTAACGACACATCTTTAAACATGACAGTTACAGCTGAAAATGACGACAGAAACATCTGCTGATTTTACAGGTGGAGGTGTGGCTCTGTGAAGACTGAGAGACGAGGCTGAAAGCTCTGGAACTAAAGATTCTATCGGTCACATTGTTCCGACGCTGTCGACCTTTAAACTGAAACATTCTTTGATTATTAATTATTTTATTCTCACTTCTTCTGTTGGTTTGAACTCAGGTGTGTCATCGTCATTATCAGTCCTGATCTGACTCTTCCTTTTTTTAATGGGTTAAATTCACGGCTCATTCGTTCTCACTGGGGCGTTGGTCTTAATTCTCCTCCTTAATGTTTATAGCTGTGTTTTCGGACGTCAGCTGTGTCCACATGTTGTTCGTATGACATGAGCTGCCCACAGTTCATCACAGTTCTGCCTGCTGACAGCTGTTTTATATCAAACTGTAAACTGAGGTCATTTGGATCTGCTGTCAGTCTGAACAGAGTTCAGTCTTCACAGGAAAATGATGGAGCTTTACATTTCTCTGAAACTCAGATATGTTACATTCGGAGCTTTTGTACATCCGACATTTCTGAAGTGACGTAGTGTCTGAGCCGACTCCATCAGGAGGTGGAGGGTGGAGACTGTTCAACACCAACAAACTAAACCAGCTGTGTTTTACGTGTTATCATTGTGTGTCCTGTCGACGACTTTACCCCCAAAACTACAAATTTTAAGCCAAAACATCTTTTAGAAACCGCGACTGAGCAGTTTTATGCCCGAACACAAGCAGACGTTAAACACAGCGTCGTTGAAACGTTAAAATATTTCATCACATCTACGACATAAAACTGTACAACTGTGACATATCGACTAAAAAAGAATGTACAAATAAAACGTAAAAGCTACATAACGTAACGTATCCATGACATAACGTACAATCATAATGTATCCACTTCACAGCAACGTACAAATGTAACGTATCCACGACAAAATAACGTATAAACAAAACATATCCGTGACATAATGTAACGTATCTTCAACATAATAACATACAAATGTAACGTATCCATGACATAACGTACAAATATGACGTAAAAGCTACATAACGTAACGTATCAGTGACATAATAACGTTTAATTGTAACATATCTGTGTTTTGCAGAAACGTACAACGCTAACATTTCTCCTGGTGACTGTGCTGAATATAAAATCTGTTCCCGAGGTTTCGTGTCTGTGAATGAAGTCCGGCTGAGATATGAACGGCTCTGTCGGTCAGTAAGGCTCGGAGTTAACAGACGTACGACTGACGGCAGATGAACATGAAGAAGAAGAAGAAGAATGATCCGACTGTGCTGACGCTGCAGTTTGTTTCATCATGTTGGATTTTTAAAAAACTGTGGACAGAATAATTTTAACTTGGCATCTCGTAGCTACGCGGTCGTTACCTGATAACTATAAAAGCTTTATGAGGTGGATATGAGGCTGAATGTTTCTGACTGGAGTCCATGTGTTCAGTGTCTGTAAATTAACCCTCAGCTCAGCGTCTGGTCGAGCGGCTCTCGGCTGATGTGTTCAGTGTGTTTGAGCTCGGCAGACATTCGGCACTCACGACATTCAGCCATCCTGAAGCAGGTTCACAGTTATCGCACAATCACAGCGAGATGGCAAAGAAACATTCAGTAAAATATAACATTACATCTCTTTTACTCTGACAGACGGCGGCTTCCTGTCTGCGAGCAGCGGCACACAGGAAACTGTTCAAATGCAACAACAGATTATCAAAGCACAGAGTTTATACATCATCCACGGACTACTGCGGCGCCAGCAGCGGCTGCTGTTGTAGCGTTCACTAAATGTTGCTCAGCTTGTGCGATGTGGAAGCAGTCCTACGTACGGTTAAATGCATCGGAATCACTGGAGACAATGACACGTTAGATTTGGACAGTTGGGTGGATCCACACCACCAGCAGGGACAAAGACCTCAGACAGACCCCACAGCTGTGTCTCAGTCCCCACTACACTGGACAGATGGACACTGATGTCCTGCAGATTAACGCCAGGCAGAGACTTAAATCCAATCACAACGAAATTTCCGACTCATTTTACAATAATCAAGTCTGATGATAAAAACATGAACAGACATCAGAGACTTCAAGGAAAACCCTGCCTGAAAATTTCTGAGAACTTAAAACAGGATGTCCTCGTGGCGTGGAGGAAACACACACCTGCTGTTTGTTGGCCAGGTTGTTTTTTTGATTCCCATCATGCTGAGTTCAAAAACTTCTTGCAGAAAATACACTGAGCCTCGTATGTTTCAGCCCCACTGCCATCTTTGTTAATAGATGGTTTTAATCCTAACGTGGAAACATGGCGCCCACCCTCCGGTCTCCACTGCTTAGCTAACGTTAGCCTTAGCTGCCCTGCACTGTGCACCAACAGGGTCAGGTGGGAGCTAGCTAGCGTTGCCGCTCATTTGTGATACTACTGGTAACTACTGCTGGTAACAGACCGACATGTGTAAGTGGTCAGAAATGTTCTCTGCGGTCAGCTGATTAACGGTGGCGTTGGCAGGCGATGGTTGCTCATGTGTGACGGCGCCTTCAGACTGAATTTTATTTAAACAGTGTTTGGACAATGTTTAACGTTTGAAGCCTGCGACGTCTTCTGTTGGACAGAATAAAGATTTCTGAGGAAGCTGCTACGTCTGTCAGGAGCTCTGATCGGCAGCAGCGTCAGTCTGACTGACCTCCACGCTGCTGGTTTAAAATCACTTCCTGTGTACAAATACTACGACCCGAGTGTTGTACACGCTGCAGACTGTCCTGGACGTAGTGTGGAACTGGGACACAGCATTAATGTGGGACACTGAGGACCAAAGAAACTGCGTCCTCTGAATGTGGACAAATATAAACACACACTTTAAAGAGGCGTCACTCTGAAACAGGAAACGGTTTAAATACCACAGAGACTTCCTGCTGATGAACACAACGACATCTCTGTCTCCACGCTGTCAACGGCGCAGTAAAGGTTAATGTAGAGATCTTCTGTCTGTCTGAGTGCTACGGAGCGTTGGACGTTGGACAGAGGACGGCGAGGTGGCTGCAGGCGGTGTGGACACACAGTCACTATCCAGAGGTGCTACGGTGGCCTGCTCAGGCCATGTAGTGGGACCCGTCGGGTCCACGAGGTGGTCTTTTGGTGCTTTCGTTGGCGTTGGAGGTCGAGGCGGCGCCGCGGGGTTTGGTGGCAGGTTTCTTCTCCCTCGAGGACGGTCGAGTCTGACCACGTGGTGACGTCCCGACGGCTGCAGACTGGAGGCCGCCACCGGGCTCCACGATGGTGTTTATCACTACGGCAAGAAGAAGAGGACATTCATGACATCACCAGTCCCCCAGAAAACCCTGAGCTTCAGAAACATCCTTCATTCTGGAGACGTTTAAAAATGAAGAGAATAAAATAATTAAAACAGGGAAAGAAGTCGCACATCAGCAACACGATCACATTTCTGCCTCCATGCTGCTCTCTGTGGTTTACTAACCTGTTGTCTGAAAACAAAACACACAGTAAGGTAAACCGTCTGCTGCAGAGACGTGAGGACGGCTCCTGTTTACTGAGGAAACAGTTTATGTCTTATTTTTACCAGATCTTTCTGTGTTTAAAAACCTACGTACCTGAGATCATTCAGGTGTGAGCAGCGTTTCAGGGTTCAGGTCAAACAGAGCAGAGATGTGACGTGGTCACAACTCGTACCACTGCTGTGTCAGTCGACCTAAGTGTCAAAACATGATGCCTGTACGTTCCCTCCTGTGTTCAGGGACGGTGTGTCAACTGACACTTGTTACATGCATCGTGTCTTTTCAAAATAAACTTCACAGGAAGTGTACAGTTTCTGCACAGTGGATGCAGACAGTGCTTTTCAAAATAAACTAACAATGTAGTTTAACATTTTGCTTTTATATTTGTGTCCTGAGGTTTAGGAAACAAATGTCTGCAGTAAGTTACATATCAGCAGCATCATCAGCATTCAGCGAAAAGAAAATATGAAAATGACCATTCCCACTAAAATCAAGACACATCTGATATCTGTCAAAATAATCACTAAATACATACATACATATATACATATATACATATATACATGTGTGTGTATATATATATATATATATATATATATACACACACACATATATTTTGCGTATCATGCAACCCCAGTCACTGTGATGAAATAAAGTTGGATATAAAAACTGTGTTCGTCCTTGAACGCACCTTCCAGCTGCCTCTGGACTCTCCTCAGCTCCTTCAGGATGGAGGTAATTTCCTGCAACATGAGACGAGAGAACGTTTGAGCTGCGCTGACATCACATCCTGACTGTTATACAGAATTATCAAAATATCTGCAGGGGCGTGGGTAGCGTAGTGGATAGTGCCGGCGCCCCATGTACAGAGGCATTGCCAGCTCAAGCGGGTTTGAATCTGGCTCGCAGCCCTTTGCTGCATGTCAGTCCCCTCTGTCTCCCCATTTCACTCTCTGTCCTGTCATTAAAGGCAAAATGCCCACAAAAATAATCCAAAAAAAAAACAAACAAAGTCTGCAGAGGAACCTTGTTGGAGGTTTTCAGGATGGGGACTTCATTCTCAGCGTTGATCTTTGCCTCGATCTCCTCCCAGACCTCCGCCTTGTTCTGGAACAGAACCCTGAGAACAGAAAAACACTGCAGGGTCAGAACGAAGGAACAACACTGAACACACACAACGAGAACCTGTGACATCACCGACCAGGAGATATGGGTATATGTTTCCCTGATGTTAGCATGTAGCTACATGTAGCAGTGAATGTAATGTTTCCCTGATGTGATGTTAGCATGTAGCTACATGTAGCAGTGAATGTAATGTTTCCCTGATGTGATGTTAGCATGTAGCTACGTGTAGCAGTGTGTGTAATGTAATGTTTCCCTGATGTGATGTTAGCATGTAGCTACGTGTAGCAGTGTGTGTAATGTAATGTTTCCCTGATGTTAGCATGTAGCTACGTGTAGCAGTGTGTGTAATGTAATGTTTCCCTGATGTTAGCATGTAGCTACATGTAGCAGCGTAAACCTACATTCACTGCTACAGTGTGAGTGCCATAAAGAGCTCCCTTACTTCATTTTTTCAGCCAGCTGCTCCGTGTTCTCTCGGATGGCCTGAGACAGCTGAGACACTGGATTCAGCATCAGGTTGTCCAGAATCACCTGAAAGAGTTGATGGAGTCAGTAACGTGACATCATCGCTGACATCAGCAGAACTTTACAGCCTGATTTCCCAGCACACCAAAACTAACTGCAGCAGCTGCAGTCTCCTTCACTCTGTTCAATGAGGACACGTTCACACTGCGGCTCAGCTCCGCTTTGTCTGCTCACCTCTCTGGGGGCGGGGCCTGAGTGCGCTGATGCTAAACTCGCTGTCAGGGAAACAAACGTCTGAACACCGACCACCTCACTGATCCCACTCTGCTCCCTCTAGATCAGTCCCTCCAGGACTTCGCCAGGTGTTTTTGGGATTGTTGCATCAACTGATGGATCAGCTGATTGATCTCATGATTCCTTTCTATCTCATTCAGGGCGCCATATTTAAACTG
Organism: Epinephelus fuscoguttatus; assembly: GCF_011397635.1. Lineage (NCBI taxonomy): Eukaryota > Metazoa > Chordata > Actinopteri > Perciformes > Serranidae > Epinephelus > Epinephelus fuscoguttatus. The sequence continues at coordinate 693,519 of NC_064762.1, read as the reverse complement.
CTCTGCCCCGCCTACTGCTGCTGCTTCCTCTGCAAACCACTTCACAACCCGCCTCCTGTTCTCCCTTCTGTTCCCGGGGTCTTAGCTGCTGCTCTACCTGCATGGAAGGACAGAGAGGATTGTTCTCTGCCTTAAGGCTTTCTGCGTAGACCAAGGAAAAGCAGAGAGGCCCCAGCACAGAGCAATACCACTGAATATAATACTGCAAATGTAAATAAAGTTTCTTTGAATAAAGCATCCTGACTGGACAAATTTGCAAAGTTGTGCAGAAGCACAGGGACTGGCTGAATTTGCTTCACTTGTTGCCATGGTAACATCCTGGAGGGACTGACTCAGTGATCTTTCCTCTGGCGCCACCATGAGGACAAACTTTACGTCGTTAGCTCCACTTTGGGGAACACTGCTTTGTGTTCTGGCGGTAATGAAGAGTTCAGCCTCGAGGGGGCACTATGGTGTCTGTCTGTGTGTCTTTAGGAAACAGGAAGTGTTGGAAACCTGTTCATGTGGTGAATAGTTACAAGGCTGGTTGATAAATACTGTGCTAACAGGTGAGATCTACCTGGTACCAGGTTCAACACATTGATCTAAACTGAAGAGACAAACACTGAAACATTCAGATAAACTTTGAGCTGCAGTGTGAACCGTCCTCAGTGGGATTAGACAGTGACCTCTTCGCGGTTCCACGGACGGCGTTGCTTAGAACCGGGCTCGGGCTCATTCATGTTTGCGTCCAGGTCCGAGACGACAGCAGAACCTGGAGGAACCTTCTGGTAGTTTAAACTGGCCTCAGGGATATGTTGGACCAGCTGGAAAGAGAGTAAAGGGAGTCGGGCTCCGGTGATCCAACCACTGAATGTTTGTCATCAAACCAGCGAGCAGCCGGCCGGTGATGGCGGCGCTCCGTGAACGCATGCACCAAGTCAACATGCAGCTGCGATGGTGGAGGGCAACAGCGTATGCAGTGAATTTTAGTACTGCTGGGATACAGCGTGTTAACATCAACAGGGGGACACGGGGGTGCAGGAGGGTCCGACTGGTCACCAGCTACAGCTCCATGAACTGTAACCCCATACCAGTTACACCAGTTCATCAGTGGTGCAGGGCGATGGAAGTTTATTAATGGCAAAACTACTGAGCGAGCACAAAGTCAACGTGAGCAGAAATCAGTCTGAAAAAATTTAAAGGTGTGATGTGTACCACCTTGGATAGGGGGCAGCATTGAGTCCAAACACTCATCAGTTATTAAAAAAGAAAGCACAGCACGAGGAGCTTCACAGAGAAGGTGACACTGTGCAGGGCTGTAAACTCATCGTTCATCTGTGAAATTCACACTCGACCTGTCCGGCAGCAGGTGTCTGTCAGTGAACGCATCACCTGGCCAAACACTGTTGATGAGGTCAGCTCAGTTTTTACGTGTTTTAAACTTAAATCTGTCCATGTCGCACACATCACACCTTTAATGACCCATTTTTATTCAATGCAAATCTAAAGAATGAATGATGTAATACCATGGCCATACAAAAATACTCTGATCCGTTACTATGGTTACACGATCAGCTGATATTCTACTCTGACATGTCACAGGGCTGGATGTATCGGCGTAGCTTCCAGTAGAGCTGGGTAATAAAGGAGAGCAGGGTGGAGTCACGTAAAGTTGGGTTGGGGGTTGAAAAAGGTGGAGCTGGGTCAGAGAGAAAAGGTCTCACACTGGCTGAGGTAGGGCAGGGTTGGGCCGGGGTCCTGAATGGGTACACCTGTTTGTGGCAGCATTTAAAAGCTCAACCCTGAAGTTGTGAAGTCTATGAGCGGAGCTAGCTGCTAACAGCCACCACTGCAGCTCCACCATCCACAGTCAGACACACACGGCTGATTATTTACTGCTGAATTACAGCTCACAGCTCGCACCATCCCAAACATCCTGGTGCAGACTATTTACTGGAGTTTACAGCCTGTCGCTCATCAGGCATCTGAAGATCATTACAAGCTGTCAGTGTCCGACAGTCCACCACCAACATTTTCATCACGTCTCGTCAGCAAATATTAAACATAGATTTCATCTTATTTTCTATTATCAGGATCTATTTTTAGCTCGTCATCGTCTCGTGTTCATCATGGAAAACAGGTCGAAAATGTTTCATCATAGTTTTTGTCAAAGAATTGAACACTGAATCCTGCAGACTGGTCCCAGCTGTAATCTGTTTAGTGAATAGAGGAGCAACAGTCACAGACAGATGTTAGAAGTATTAGGGGTGGGGTGTAGTCGGGTCGGGTACAGTAGGTTTGGGTGGAGTAGAGTCAGGTTCGGATGGGTACTGGTACATCTGGATACTGCAGACTGATGCTAGCCTGGATTTGTTTTGTGCTAACTCAGTAGTTTTGTTGTCAATAATCTTTCACAGTGAACCACGAAGAAAAATCTCAAAAGAAAAAATCAAATGTGCTTCAGCTCAATCCAACACTGGTGAGAGGGGAGTGTTAGGATCAGTGATGGGTGGGCGGGATGGTGGAGGACGGGAGGAGTGATGAGTCAGAGTACGACACCTGAGAAGGTCGAACCCCACGTAAGTATGGATAAGATGGCCTCTGTGCAGCACAACAGAGAAATGAATCATGAGAATCCAAAGCATGATGAAGCTCCTGTCAATCAACCTGCAACTCTGAAACTCTGAGCCTCTTCTCCAGCACACATCCTGATGATCTGAAACGCTGACAGATGACAGACACAACTACAGAAAGACAACAACATTTTTCTCTAACTTAAACTGGGAACACACCGACAGAACAGTTACTGACTGACTTTTACAGACTACAGTCGCCTCTGATGGTGATCGGATTTCTCGAGAACATGTTGTGTAACTGTGAAGGACAGAAGAGAATCATGAACTCTTCCACACGACAAGATACCAACCGACTGTCTTTGTTGGTTGTGGTTCTCACAGAATCATTTAGACTGTCCAAGTTTATAACTGAGGTTATACACCTCGTGTGTTCCCAGTTTAAGAGGCTGTGGTATGTGTGGTGGTTGATAGGGATGTTTGGCGGTTTGCAGTGTCGCCCACCTCCTCCCTGGCAGAGATAGTGGAGGCCGGCGTGGTGGGCAGTGAGCTGGGTGAGGTGGCGGTGCCCATGCCGGAGCCCGGCGAGTCTCCGTCCCCGGCAACATCGTGGATTTCCTTCGCCAGGATGGCCAGATCTTTGGCCAGGTCCTGACTGAGCCTGCAGGGGAGACACAAGGTCAACGGGAAGGTTTGGATGCAGCGTTAGAGAAAGACCAACTGATGGAAACATCTCATGGTGCTTCTCAAAGTCAGCGACAGATCCTGAATTTCAAGGAGGCTACGTCATTCAGTCTGGTAGAAGGACTGATCCAATGTCAAGGATCCTTCAAACTCTACAGAGGACTGACTCCCTCCTTCAGAGAGTTGTCAGGGATGCATGTGTGTATCCACATGACGTACCCACAATTCTTTGTGAACACTTTGCCATAATTGAAGGCGGGGTCTTTTTAGGGACGTACACCTGGGCACTCGCTGGCCTGTCCCAATGTGTGCTCACCAAATTCTAGGAAGGCATCACACCTAACCTCTGGGACCCGACTTGGAAGGACTAGTCCTACTAAGGAAGCGTCCTTGATCTTGAGAAACACCGTAAGTTTGGCTGCTCTTTGAATTAAAGGTAAGTTCATTGTTTTTATACTTGGCAATCTCGGCGCTGTGCGTGGACCAGTTCTGGTAGGGGTCGACCTCACTCGGGTCCTCGTCCTCCTCTGTCTCCAGTGAGACAGACTTGGATCGGGTGGCAGCTGTTCGGTGGCGAGGCGTCTGGGAGGAAGTGGAAGGATGGGAGGAGCGTTTGGCTTTGGAATTCACGGCACTTGTCTCATAATCTTCCTCAGAGGATGAGGAGAAGTCTGAGCCCTTCTGTCTGCGACGGGAACCTGTAAAGATTTTAGTTCAGATTAGTTTCACTAAAGAATCTCAACAACCTCCTGCAGTGTCAGCTCTGTGATGGACGTGACAGTCTCCTGGTGAAATCACCAGTACAGACAATCAACCACTGAGCTGAAAACATCCAATCAGAGAGATCCGCCTCTGTTGCTGTGCTGCTGGTGGCAGGTGACATGAGAGGCTGAATGTGGAATAAATTCAGATGTTTCTGATGAGCTCAGTTTGGGATTTTTATGAATTCAGGACGACATTTTGTTCTAAATGTGACACAGCTCTAATGTCACAGCTGTGGACTGAGGCGTCTCCATAGCAACAGCTGCTGAGGCTCGTGGCGGTTCTGAGCACCGACAGAATTCAGTACGATGAATCCATAATGTCATCATATTGTTTTGGTATTTGCCCTCAGTGACAGGCAGGATATGGATTCATGTGTCGAAGCGCAGTCACATCCTGATTCCAAACGTGATGCTGTGAAGCTGTGTTTCCATGGTAACAGCAGCAGGCTCGACTAAAGGAACTCAGCAGGGACAGAAATCTGACGTGATCCACAATGATAGTGAAAGGGCAGACGTTCAGCAGCAGAATACTGAAACAAAGCCTGATTTAAATTAACTTGTAATGTGTTAATCTGTCAGACAGTCTGCTGCATACAAACAGAAGACATGTTCATCAGAGGGAATCACTGTTTGGGATGAGGATTAGGATTAGAGCACTGAAATGTGTCTGCAGCACTGAGTGTGTCCGCTCAGATTATCTTGTTGATTTATTCTGTGATCAGATGAAACCACGGGGCGCCAGCGTGCAACTAAACATTCTCATTGGCTGCACCAGTGACGTTTGTTACACTGATGCAGCCAATGTGAACCAAAGTTCCACCTGGAAACTTTGATGCGCTGACGTTAGCACAACAGGCTGACTGGCTGTGAGTCAGTCTCTATAGCGAGTTAAAATGACAAGGCGCAGCTGGAAGACCTGCCTGCAGGTTCCTGCTCTGCTACAACAGCAACAGAGCCCGAGGTGTGCGTAAGACGAGCGATAACACACGTTATAGGAGCTGTTGTGTACAGATATAAAGACAGGTGAGCCTTCAGACTTTGGCCCTTTGATACCTTGGGTACAAAAAGTTGGCAAACCACTGCTGTAGATTTTCATTCCTGTTTGTTTTGCGTGTGAATTTTAGGCCAAACTACGATGTTTTTTTTCTAAACTGAGGGAAATAAACCTCACACAAAGTGTTCTGCTGTGAGTTTGTTTGAAAAAGACTGAAAGCATGTGACGAGCTGAAACTGTGCGATTGTTTGAAAACAGAAGTTGATTCTGAAAAGACAATTCATGTAATGCATTGTAACGTATCATCTGAGACGTCCAAAACTGACGCAGCAGGGTAGCTAGCGCGTCGTATTTAGACGTGTAGGTCCACTTAATGAGTGGTGGTATTTGACAAGTTGGGATGAGAACTTGTTGAAACAAACAAAACTCAATGACTTTGAACCAACACTGAACCGATGCTTGACTCCTGTGTATCGTTACGCTCCTCAAGAAATGACCACTGCATATAGAAACTGACTGAAAAGGTGACACTTAAAATGTGCCACTGTGATGCCAACAGGTGCAGTGAAACATTCTGGATGCACCAAAATTTGTGCTTGCACAACTGAAAGTTTGGCTCATCAGTAAATTATTAAATAATAAATAATGTGTTTTGTTATTTTCCTCATTAAGAGATTCAGTGACGTTGAAGGAGAAAAGCAACATTATGATAAAATTCGTATGTATGACAAAGACAGAAACTTTTAAATCCGGTCAGGACTCACCGCTGCTGGGGTACTTGGCTCCGCTGGACCGGGTGCGGGTCAGTGGTTGCTTCCCCTGAGCTCCACCCCCTTTGCTAGCTGCCTGGCGGGCATCGCCCACAGATGTCTTCCTGGTGGTGACGACAGACTCAGAGTTGCGATTAGAGGGAGCAGTGCGGCCTGTGGAGGACGTCTCGTTGTCACTGGGAGCCGTGAAGGAGCCGGTCCTCTTCCTGGGCATCGCCAAGATATCCAGCCTCGAGAGCTTCTTCCCCTCGGCAGACACTTTGGACGGCGCAGTGATACTGTCTGAATTCTGGGAGCCGCGGTCGGTCTCAGCACCCTCGTTATCTGAGGCCTCGCCCAGGCGTGCTCGACGGAGCATGGATGCTCGGGTTGGTCGTGGCGCTGACAGGCTGTTGGAACGTGTCAGAACCTGCTGAGTTGCCGTTTTAGGCGTCTTTCCGTTGTCTTCTTTCTGAAGGGGGGCGATGAGTTTCTTGCTACGGCTGGACGGACGGGAAATTTCATGGTCAGATGATGTTGTTTCAGTCCAGTGAGGACCAGAACTCTGCTGGCCCTCTGACAGATCCAGAGATCCACGGTTGCCCGCACTACGGCGCATCTGGAAGCGCTTCGCTGCCTCTGCTTTGCTCGATGTCTCTGCAGTCGTCTGGTTTCTGCGTTTTTCAGAAAGCCGTTCACGGGCAGAGAGTTGCCGTCCCTTCTCTTGGATGGACGGGCTGGACGAGGACTTCTCCTTCTGCAGGCCGCTGATGGCTGGACGCTTTTTAGGAGCAGAGCTGACTGGAGCGTTTTTGCTACTCACCTGGCTCACAGTGCTCGCCGTGTCCACGTCTGACTCACCAGATAGTGAGTCGTCCATGTGGGTGGAGGAGCCTCCTTTCTTTGAGCTACGACCAGAGCCAGACGAGGGGAACTTGGAGTCCAGAGAGGACAAAGTCCCCTCGGCCTCCTGAAGGAAGGACTGCGTGTCCTGGATGTTGTCCCTCCTCTGCTCCATGTCTCTGATGGACGGGTGGCTGGAGATGTGGGGAAGCTTCTTCATCTGGACGGTGTCGCTGGGCCGGTCTTTGGTGAAGCTCTCCTGCCGCACGATGGACGAGATGCCGCTGTCTTTAGTGGGGACAGAATCCTTGTCCTGTATTTGGAGGTTTGGAGCAGAGCTGTTGGGTTTGACACCTGTCCTCCTGGGTTCATGTCCACTCAGGTGTCGGATCAGGACAGTGGTAGGGGGAGGTTTAGCTGTGGGGTCACGTGTCCTCTCAGACTGTACCGGGCTCCGGGCCTGGTCAGGTTTGCCTGGACTGTCTTCAGAACCAATGTAGAAGGAGGTGGATTTAGTGGAGGGAGACACTTTCTCTGGACCCTTGAAGTGAGGACCAGCGGCCCCCGGAGACAAAGATCCAGTCCTGGCCTGATTCTTCTTTGTCTTCTCCAGAACAGGTGCGTCATCTGAGCGGCTGGCGTCACTCAGGCTGTCCGGGTCCACATCGTCCTGAACGGCCAGGCGCTGGGTGCTGTCCTGTGGACGGGGAGGACCAGAGACCCGGTCCAGAGGTTCCTGGCCTTGGTGAGGCTCGTGGCGAATCAGGATACTGGGAGGAACACTGTCCAGCTTCTCTGGAGGCACCTGAGGCAGCAGCCGTCTCGTCCTGGAGCTGTGGCTGGACTCCGATTCAGAGTTATCATAGCTGTAATTTCCCATCGAGCGGCTCATGAAGCGCAAATCTACAAAAACAATTCAGGTTATTTCAGTGAGTCATAAAAAAATGTCTTCTACTTCACCTGTATAATATTTTCCTAAACAGACGACTCAATGCCCAAACCTCAACTGCTGCAACTTTCCCTCCCTGAAACATGACATCACAGGCGTCCACATGCTCTGCTCTCTGACATAAACCATGTGGGGCGGAGACAGTGCTTTACAGTAATTAACTGTTAGCAATCAAGTGACTATTATGATGCGCAAAATCCAGATGGAGGACAGGAAGTGATAAATCCACATACTGTGCGAACTGGATAAAGAGGAAAGTGACTCATGACTAAATAAAAGTGTTGGATGCAGCAGCTATCGTCAGAAAACTGAAGCTCATGTTGACTGTGATCCAGACAAAACAGAAAAGTTATTTTTCCCACAACTTGACCGATTCGCCCGGCGTGGACAGGATCATCGTTACAAATGACCTCGTCCTCCAGACCTGCTAATGTCACTATCGGTACACGGCGAGCCGATGAAAGTGTCCAAGAGTCCAGACTATAACTATTTTATAGTTATAGCTAATGTTAGCTAACTTTCGCTAATGTTTTCTACCAACTATAGGTCACAGGTTCCCAGAGGACTTCCTGGTGAAAAGCAGTTACAAATCGAAGTCATTGCTAAAAAACGCAGGGAAGTTGTGACAGCATCCTTAAACTTGGGGCACGTTTAACACTTTAATATTAACGTTTGACATTAGTAGACTCAAGGTGGAGGTTTTTGCTCTCACTGAGTTTTGCTGTTTGCGTTCTGATATTTTTGGGATTTAAAGTGGCTTTTGATTTTTCCTCATTTGATCAATTGAACAGCCACAAACACAAATCAGAGACATCCGTGTTGTTAGTCTTTGTCTCCAGTTTCCTGCCCTCCATCTGGACAGATCACTGATGGATGAGGTCATTTGCAGAGAAGCGTTTGGAGATTGTGCTTTTTAAGTTTGGGTCTCGTTCCAGTGTTAATATTTAAATTAGCTGAGAAGAAACACAGTTTTCTAAAACGTCTAAAACAATGACACAGATATAGATCGCAGGTTAGTAAGAGGTAGACATGGGATCACAAAGTACACTGGTTTGATACCTGTCTCTTCACACATCATGTTTACATCACAGACAGAATTTAACATCACCTTCCAGGCTTTCCCCCTGAGGTGGAGTCGAACCAGGTTCAGCGTAGCTGTCTGCCAGACTGGCCCAACGGGAAACCCATTTGGGTCCTTCCAGACCAGCAACTGGAACCTAGACACCAGAACCACATGATGAACGACAGAACTGTGGGACCAAAGAGTCCAACGAGACTCCACAGGAGAAACTGAGGGAATAAAAACACTCTGCATGCACCGGGATCACAACCTGGGTTTACCTGCATGGGGCCCGTCAGGGGGGCGCTGAGGGCAGCGGGGATAAAGCCATGCAACGGGTCCACAGTGCTACCATCGCTAGGCAGGTTAGCTTGCTCATCCTTTCCATCATTTATTACAGGTCTATACACTCCTGTGCTGACACCACTGTACTCTGGAGAGTCGAGGACACCAAACACCTGTCGGAGCACAGGGCATGCATAAGGAGGGGGGGCAGGGTCACGGCAACAGGAAGGAGCAACAAGGAAAAGAGGTTTCATGCATCTCTGAGGGCATTTAAATACACACCGTTTATCTAAGTACATCTCACATGGAAGGATACTGAACACGACTTTAAATCCAACACGTCTGTTTCTTCTCCTGTTTTACACAGATCTAAAGTAAAGACTTTTTTATGCACTCAGACATTTCTCTCAAATTTAGGTTGCAAATTTGTTTATCGTTGTATTGCATCATCTGTTCAGCTGGCCGCTCTCACACAATCTAACAGGTGAAGACACTGGATGTGGAGGTGCTGAGCTGGTGTGGTTACACCTGGTCTGTGGTCGTGAGGTCGGTTGGATGTACCGCCAAATTCACAAAAACAACATCAGACGTCTTGTGGTCGAGAAAAAAACATTCAGTTGACAGCTCTGGTGGATGTTCCTGCAGTCAGCATGTTAACAACATGCTCCATCTGTGTCATGTGATCAGCACGCCAAAAACACAATGCACCAGACCCTGATAGTCCCTGCAGGTGGTGGGCCCACAGGGAGACGGCTCCATGTTATTTTTTCAGGCTGAGCCCGACCAGGCCTCATGGCCCAGGCCCCGCCACGAGGTAGGGGTCAGCTGAGGTGGTTCAGGCATCTGATCAGGATCTTCCTAGGCGCCTCCTGCTGGAGATGTTTCAGGCACGCCCCACTGGTAGGAGGCCCCGGGGCAGACCCAGAACACACCGGAGAGGTTACATATCTCATCTGGCCTGGGAACGCCTCGAGATTCTCCAGCAGGAGCTGGAAAGTGTTGCTGGGGAGAAGGACGTCTGGAGTGCTTTGCTCAGCCTGCTGCCCCCATGACCCGGCTTCAGATATGTGGATGAAAATTAATAGATGGATGGATGGCATCCCGACACACACCTGTGTAATGAGACTGTTGAATCAGACACACCTGACAGGTGGATGGATGATTTTGAAAAAAGAGAAGAGTTGACTGACATGGAGTTTAAAATGAAATATATCTATTGAGAGCATAAAAAAGTCTGAGAACTAAACCTGTGAAACATGGGAGCAGAAACAAAAGGTTGCGTTTAAATTTGTGTTCAGTGTAGTTCTCGTTCTAAAGTCCAGTTCAGACCAAAGATTCACGGCAAGACGAGTTGAAACAAACAACTACTGTCAATGCTCCGTTCTGTAAAATGCTGGCAGTTGACAGGAAGTGACCGCCATGAGACGGCGTATCATCTCTAGTCAACGACTCTCTGTGCTTCTGATCTGTAACGTTGACAGGAAGTGACCGCCATGAGACGGCGTATCATCTCTAGTTGACAACTCTCTGTGCTTCTGATCTGTAACGTCGACAGGAAGTGACCGCCATGAGACGGCGTATCATCTCTAGTCAACGACTCTCTGTGCTTCTGATCTGTAACGTCGACAGGAAGTGACCGCCATGAGACGGCGTATCATCTCTAGTCAACGACTCTCTGTGCTTCTGATCTGTAACGTCGACAGGAAGTGACCGCCATGAGACGGCGTATCATCTCTAGTCAACAACTCTCTGTGCTTCGTTCTGATTTGCAGATTTTCAGACTTATTCTGTGGCTGAACATAATTTGTAGCTTCTTAAAATCTGAATGAAGATAGTGATAGTGAGATACTGGCTACAGTGATGAAACAAAACCAGCATCAGATGGACTGTATTCATAATCAATACGCCACAATAATATAAATAACCAGCACCAGTTCATCAGCCAATGAGAATGTGTGTGTGGGCGGGGCATAAGCACATACAGCCAGCAGCAGCAGCGACCCACCGTCTGACACTTTTCTCTGTAACGTTCTAAAACGCTTCATCTCTTCATGAATCTTTGGTCTGAACTGGACTTTAGATAAAACCTTTTCTGCAGAGCGTGTTTACATCAGTCGGTTTCTCATTCGCATATTCTAACACAGGTTCGCCTTTGTTACTCCCCCAGCAAAGAAACTCTGAGGTGAGGTTTGATTTTGTCTGCTCTTGATGTTAGTGTGGTGCTGCTACAACAAAAGGAACATGTAGCTCCGCCCACAACAAGAACAGCTTCAGATGAAGCTCCTCCATACTTCAGAATAAACCCTGTCTGTCTCAGTGCAGAGTGACTTTTACCAGTTAACTGACCAGCTGCTTTTTTTACTTGTTTTCCGGTTCACTGACCCGAGTCAGTTGTTGGACTTTCAGTAAAGATTCTTTCTACCTATCGCAGTCTTACATCAGCTCTGTGAGCCACAGATGCTTCAGGGTCATGAGCTAACAGTCGCTGTGATCACCTGATCAATCATGTTGCGAGCCTCTTCCACCTCTTTGTCCTGCGCCTCCGTCTCGATGGTGTAGGTCCCGGCGTCGCTCAGGCTGTCATCCTCCTCGTTCCTCATCATCCTCTGGGAAGCTTTGGGGTCTCCAGCGCGGACACCCGGGAGCAGCATGGGGGACATGGGAGGCTGGACAGGAGATGCGGCCCGGACGGCAGCACTAATGGGGACTGAGGACTTGGACATTGCTGAGGGCTGTGAGGGGGAGGTGGGGTAGGACACTGACACTGCTGGAGGTTCCTGGGGGGAGGGGATTCTTGCTTGAGGAGGCGACACCATCACTGGTGGTGCAGACATTGGGGGAGGGGACATCTTGTCCCTGGTTGGGGAGGAATCCTGTTGCCCAGAGTCCTTGAGGAACTCAGCAGCGAACTCTTGAGCGAGCTTGGACTTCTTTCCAACGCTGCCGAAGGGTCTGATGGTGATGCCCGAGGAGGAGCGAGAGGAGGAGGCAGAGGACACCACCTCCCCCTCTGTCTTCTCCCTCTTCAGAGAGCTCGACCTCTGGGGGCCGCCGTGGCCCTGACCCTTCAGAGGAACGGTCACCTGCTGGGTAGGGGGGATGTGGCCGTGTACAGACGCCGGCCTCTCGCCGCCTTTCCGCCGCTCCAGCTTGGCCTTTAGGGCTGAGTATGAGTCGGCGTGGGCGGGGTTATGTGTGAAGGACTGCGAGCGCTTCTTACGCGGGTGGTCATCAAAGAACTCAATGATGAAGGCTTGCTGGGTGAGGTGCTCGGGGGGGCCCTGCTTTGGTATTTCAGTGGTGGGGGACTGAGCCTGAGGAGGACTCTGGGACAGGGGCCGCTCAGGGGCCACAGGTGAGGCTGGGGCCGGTCCGGGTGGAGAGTACTGCAGCGGCTGGTGGAGCGTCTGAGTCGGAGCAGGCGGCTGGCTGGAAGGACCGGACTGTACCGTCTGCTGCGACGCCTCCGACTGCTCTGATTGGACAGAGTGGTGGGATTTACTCCTCCTCCCTTTCAGAACCGGGTCCTCTGAGTCACTCTGGGTCCCGTCCTCGTGATGGTGACCTGACAACAACAACAAATCATCAACATTAATCAACCTGTCACAGTAAAAACAGCAGGATGCTCCTTTTAATGATACCGACCTTTGAGGGTCTTGATGTTTATGGCGAGGTCACTCTTGGTGCTGTAAACATCTTCACACGTCGGGCGTCTTCTCATCATGCTGACGTCACTGTGAACCAGCCAATCGGCCACCTTGCTCTCTGCTGACATCACGTCTGTGGGTGTGGCTGTTGTGATGGTGGTCTTGGCAGACGGAGGCTGCTGCTTCCTCTGGCGGGTGGAGAACTTTGTGACATGGTCTTTGATCTTGATCTTGCCGGGCATGCAGTCGTCGAACTCGATGGTGAAGGAGGCGTGGCTCTGAACAACGGGTGGGGTCGGGGTGGGGGGCGACGGCGGGGCCGGAGGCGTGTCTGTATCCTTGGTGGGGATCTCATGAAGCTCCGCCCCCGGGGGTTTGGGGTGCTGGAAGTCTTTGGTGGGGATCTCGAAGTAGCTCGGCTCACGGTGGTACGAAGGGAAGACGGTCTTTGGTTGGGAGTCTGACAGAGATCCAGGAAAGTCCGGATCCACCAACGGGACATCTTTCTGGACTTCTGATGGAAACACAACATCATGAACAACTTTTTATAATAACTGTAAGAACATTAATAAAATACAGGACGGACAGACGGACTAGTGCTACTCATACTTTCTGCCCATCAGTTTTTGGAAGTGCTATTTCACCTGCGTGAGTTTCAGTGCTAGTCTGAACTTTACTCCCATAATCCTCCTCTCCCCACCAGGACGGCTGACCGTACAGAGGAGTGGGCCGACACACCGGAGCCTCTGAAAACACACACACACACACACACACACACACACACACACGGTTTATTTTATTTCAGCCACATCAGAATTTAAAACATTAGAATTCATTCCAACAGTAAAATGTTCGACGTGATCAGTGTGAGCAGGCACCCTGTGTGCTCTTGGTACTGGCTGTTTTCTCAGCTCTCGTTCGGTCCTCCAGCTCCGTCTTCTTCTTCTCTGAAGCCTTCAGACTGATCTGCAGCTGACTGCTGTACTTCTCATGCTGCAACCACAGGACACACACACACACACACACACACACACACACACACACACACACACACACAGGTGATCAGACAGCTGATCAGCAGATCAATGACCATGTAAGTGCTGAGATGACACACTGACCTTCAGAGCCTCCTCGGGGACCTTGTGTTGACTTTTCTCCAACACGTAGACGTGAGAATGTGACGAGGACGTTAAGGAACATACTGACATCATCAAACACACACACACACACACACACACACACACACACACTGAGTGATGACGTCATCTGAAGGATATCATATCCGAAGCGGATGATGTCGGACAGTTTGAGGGTGATGTAGGTCTGATCAGGGATCCTCAGGTCATTCACAAACGTCTGCAGCGACACAACATATGTTTCATCATGTTAACGACATGGATACATGTATGTACACGCTCATGCAGTAACTGTAGTGCGCTCAAAGACACTCAGAGCTGAACTCTCAAACTGACTTAAAGTCTTTATAGTTCAGGGTCATGTGACCGTCACAGGAACAACTCTGTGACCTCTGACCTCCCTCAGCCCGCCTACATATTTTCCAGGTTCCTGCCTATGATGTCAGAGTGTGTTGTACTTCCTGTCTCACCCCGTTCAGGCTGCCCAGGTCTTTGACCAGGTGTTCGTCAGTCGTCGGGTTGTAGTTGATGACGGCGTGTTGCTTGTCGACGCTGCGAGACTGTCAGAGAGAAAAGAATCAGCCAGCGGTCGGCTCGACCAATCAGAGGAGACGACACGTCATCAATCACCTGATCAGTGATCAGACTCACCTGCAGCATCAGCTCACAGTCCTCTCGGCCCACAAAGATCATCTCCTTGGGGAGGCGGTGTCGAGTCCCCGAGCTGCTCACCAGGAACCATGATGTCACACTCATCTTCACAGGCCTGCTGGGAAACCCCAGAGCATCCTGGGAAAAAGGAGAGACACATTTCATCCTTAAAGATCTCAGCGCTGTGGACTGTCGGTCATCAAACAACGACACAAAACGATCCTCGCTGGTGAGAGCCGACACTCCAGGACCACGTCGGTGTGTGTGCAGGATCGCAGTGTGGTGTGTTGGCACTATTTCATGCAGTGTGAGGTGTAAGGACACGTAAGTGACGTCAGCACAGGAAGTGATGGGTGCAGGGCCGGGCCCTTGTTGTTGTGTCTGCTCCAGGCTTTGTGCATGTGCAGCTGAGTCCAGCCAGTCCAGTGTAGAAGACGGCGCCACCTCCTGATTATATTTCTGCATAACACCCATGATGCAACTCTTCTGGACCTGACAGCAGCATGACCCTTTAAAGGGACACGTCACTGAAAACCTGACCACGTGTGAATCAGTGAGTCACACTGTGTTAACCTTCAGTTGGTTGTTCTCTGACGCCTCCTCTGAACACAGCACAGATATTGATTTATTGATTGATTGGGGACAAAATTTAACTCTATCAGCGGCTGTGGCTCAGAGGCAGAGCGGGTCGCCCACTAATTGGGAGATCGATCGTTCGATCCTTGGACAAGATACTGAAGCCCACATTGATCCTGATGGCTGATCATCGGTGTGTGAGAGGGTTACTGAGCGTCAGGTGGCACCATGTACGGCAGCCTTGACCACCGCTATGTGAATGTGTGACTGTGACTGTGTGAATGTGAAATGCAGTGTAAAGGGTGCTGTGAGGGGTCAGAAGAATAGAAGGGCGCTACACATGTTCAGTCCACTGACCACATCAGAACGTCTGTTCACCAACACATATTGATCCAGTCACATGACTTTAACCTCAAACCCTCGTCCACCAACCGCATCACTTCCTGTCCTTCAGCAGCTCCACTGGCTGCCAGTTAAACGCCACGTTGACCTCAAGATCTTTCTCCTCACCTTTAAGGCCATCATCATCCTCGCTCCTCTGTACCTCTCCCAACTCTCAGGTCTCTCTCTTCATCCACCTCACTGTCCCGCCAGCCCGCCAGACCACCAGGATGTCTACAGCCCTCAGCCGAACATGTGACGACATGAAGGTCTCCCCTCAGCTGCTGTTTGATGATTTATACTGTCCACATTATTTTCATCTCATCAACCTATTCAGTGAGTCCTGCCGTCCTCTGGGTGGAGACAGAGACGTTTCAGTAACATCACACCAGAGGTCCTGCTGTTGGACTGAATATCATCCGACTGTGATGCGGTCAGAGGATCCGTCCTCTGATCAGAGACACTCAGCTCTCTGATGTGTGTTCATCTGTGCAACGAGGAGTTCATGTCTGTGATATCAGTTAATATCCTATAATAATATCTAATGCAACAGATCAGGGTGTTTTCAGACAGAGGCCTGAAGCTGTCTGCGGCTGAAACAATGAACAATTGAGCTAAAAGGTTTTTCATTAGATCGTTATATAAACAGGATGATGCAAACAGAGACTTCCTGCAGCGGGCCCCACAGATCTGTTTTTAAAAAGTTAAATGTTTTTTTAGTTCAATTCTTTTTTGCATAAAATATTTTGGATATCTGTTGATGTGAATTTTTCAGGAATACAATAATTTTTGAAAAATTAAAAAAGTAAATTAAAACTTGATCAAACAATAACCAGGTGTTCACCCTGCAGTGACTCCGACGACCTCCTGTGGAGGACTCAGGTAACTGCAGGACTCACACACACTTTGATCCACAAAATTTCAAAACTTTTCCAGGACTGTTCAAGGACTCATGATGATGGTTTTTGCTTTTTGTCCCGCCTGTACGGCATTTTTCAAACAACAAGATTCAGACTTGATTAAACATCATTTCAGGTGGCTGGCAGACGGAAAGAGAGAGACTGAAGGCAGCGGGAAAATAAAGAAACATACATGACGGTAGAGACATATTAAAGCTCCGCCATGTCGACGGCTACAGAAAATAAATTTGCTGTCACGTTAGGTTGAAGCTTATCTGTGGAAGATTACTGCAACACTTTCATCTCACACAACAAAAATTCAATGACTTCCAAAACTTTCAGTAATTTTTTACTAATTCCAATTTCACAGTCACGTTTTCCAGGCCTGGAAAAAGGCCTGGATATCCTGCATTAAAATCTCAGTCACCTGATGAAGAGCTGCTCTTCTGTTAACGTGTGAGCGTCTGTGTGTCTGTTCAATGAGGGGGGGGCTTATGTTTTTTATTTGGTTCAGAGGATTTAAACTGTTGTATCTGTATTTATTTTACTGCCAGTTTTTACAGAAATCACATCTTCTGAATATTCGTGATTTTTGTAATTTTGGGGAAAATTTTCAGCAAGAAATTTTGGCTTTTATTTGAGTTCCGATTTTTAAAGAAAACATGTTTTCTTTAAAAATCGCAACAACAATGATTTAACAGCCAGAAATGTAATAACAGAAATTATTGTTGGAACTTCAAATTTCCAACAGTTCCTGGACGTAAAAAAAACAACACATCACCAGATCTGAGCTGGACAAGTTTCATCCAAATCATTTCACATCTCATCCCCTGATAAATACAGAACAGTCTCTGTCGCTGTGAAGCTTTAAACTTCTTCATCTGTTCCTCTTCATACAGAGTCTGACCTCACTGAGACGCTCAGTGTTTCTGCGCTAACCCCAGAGCATGATGGGATGTCACCGTGCTGCACCTGTCTGTGGAGACACATCTGCTCCCGCCCATTAATATACACATTACATTGAACATCACGTGACCTGACAGGAAGTGTCCTTGGAGCAGGTTAACCTGTTCACCTCTGTGACATCATCACCATCCTCATCCTCATCATCACAGTCTCACCTGAACCGAGCCACACCCGGGATAACACACACACACACACACACACACACACACACACACACACACACACCGGATGAACCGGAGCGGCTCGTCAGAAACATCCCGCCGGGCCTCAGCGCTCCATCCGCGGCTACAGGCCGGACAGGAGGAGCCGCTCCGGCCTGTAGCCGCGCAGAGGAGCCGGTACCGGAGGGACGGACCGACAGACAGACAGATAACCGGACAGACAGACGGGTCGGCTCCCTCCTCCACGCCCTGCCCTCCTCCTCCTCCTCCTCCTCCTGCAGCTCTTACCTCCGCTCCAGATGCTGCTGCCGCTCCTCCGCCGCTTCTCTCCGCCGATCAGATCCCGCACTGACGCGCTGCGGGGCGGACAGAGCATGAGAGGCGTCCCGGAGCCGGTACCGGAGCCACGGACACACGGAGTCAGACGGACCGATGCTCGGTGATGCTGATGATGATGATGCTGCTGTTATGGCATCTCTGTCTCCTCCTGACGCACCAGCTGCCACCCGCTGCGTCAACACGCACCGCGCCACCGGAAGCTGTCAAAATAAAAGCCGTCAGACAGTGTGAGGAGGACTGAGCCCAGGTCAGAGTCAGTGAGAGAAACTGATCAGTCTGCGATCAGCTCTGATTGATACATCAGTTCGTTATTGATCAGCCTCGGGTCCAGAACAGGCGGAAGTTATAGATTTATAACATGTTTCTACTTCCTGTTTGACAAGCGATCAGAGTCAGTATTAATCAGTCCACTCAACACTAAATAATAACTGTGTTCATTTATCTTCTTTCCTTAATATCACTTTTTATATAATAATAACTCTCTCCTGTAGTCAAGTCCGTCCGTCTGTCTGTCCATCTGTTCGTCTGTCCATCTGTCCATCTGTCTGTCCGCCTGTCTGTCTGTCTGTCTGTCTGTCTGTCTGCGTCCTTTTTTGAATGTGGAACTGAAAAAGATTTTGTGAGGTTTTATCGCCGTCCACTTTTGTAATACGTCAGAACAAGTCGGACACAAAACTAACCAGCATGCATTGTGCTCTGAGCGCAGGCGATGGAAGCTGCACAGGCCTGGCTCATCTGCAACCAGCCTGAAAATGTGGAGCAATTCAAATAATATATTTATTTTCCACAGCATCTGGTTTCAAACTGAAGTTGACAAAATGTGAACTATTAGCCATTCATGACCGCCATCTTGTGAAACGACAGTCAAATATTTAGGTGTGCATGTTAGAAAAGATAAACTGAGTGAGACTTTGAACACATGGAACACATCAATCAATCAATTTTATTTATAAAGCCCAATATCACAAATCACAGTTTGCCTCACAGGGCTTTACAGCATACGACATCCCTCTGTCCTTATGACCCTCACAGCTGATCAGGAAAAACTCCCCAAAAAACCCTTTAACGGGGAAAAAACGGTAGAAACCTCAGGAAGAGCAACTGAGGAGGGATCCCTCTTCCAGGACGGACAGACGTG